>NW_027452412.1:22500-45000 GCF_964194025.1 Convolutriloba macropyga | reverse complement strand
TAAGTTAGCTTGAACTAGCTTGAGTTAGCTTGAGTTAGCTTGAGTTAGCTTGAGTTAGCTTGAGTTAGCTTGTCTTAGCTTTAGCTAGCTTGAGTTAGCTTGAACTAGCTTTAGCTACCTTGAGTTAGCTTGAGTTAGCTCGGGTTAGCTTGAGTTAGCTTGAGTTAGCTTGAGTTAGCTTTAGCTAGCTTGAGTTAGCTTGAGTTAGCTTGAGTTAGCTTGAGTTAGCTTGAATTAGCTTGAGTTAGCTTGAGTTAGCTTTAGCTAGCTTGGGTTAGCTTGAGCTAGCTTGAGTTAGCTCGGGTTAGCTTGAGTTAGCTTGAGTTAGCTTTAGCTAGCTTGAGTTAGCTTGAGTTAGCTTGAGTTAGCTTGAGTTAGCTTTAGCTAGCTTGAGTTAGCTTGAACTAGCTTGAGTTAGCTTGAGCTAGCTTGAGTTAGCTTGAGTTAGCTTGAGTTAGCTTTAGCTAGCTTGAGTTAGCTTGAACTAGCTTTAGTTAGCTTGAGTTAGCTTGAGTTAGCTTGAGTTAGCTTGAGTTAGCTTGTCTTAGCTTTAGCTAGCTTGAGTTAGCTTGAACTAGCTTTAGCTACCTTGAGTTAGCTTGAGTTAGCTCGGGTTAGCTTGAGTTAGCTTGAGTTAGCTTGAGTTAGCTTTAGCTAGCTTGAGTTAGCTTGAGTTAGCTTGAGTTAGCTTGAACTAGCTTGAGTTAGCTTGAGTTAGCTTGAGTTAGCTTGAGTTAGCTTGAGTTAGCTTGAGTTAGCTTGTCTTAGCTTTAGCTAGCTTGAGTTAGCTTGAACTAGCTTTAGCTACCTTGAGTTAGCTTGAGTTAGCTCGGGTTAGCTTGAGTTAGCTTGAGTTAGCTTGAGTTAGCTTTAGCTAGCTTGAGTTAGCTTGAGTTAGCTTGAGTTAGCTTGAGTTAGCTTGAATTAGCTTGAGTTAGCTTGAGTTAGCTTTAGCTAGCTTGGGTTAGCTTGAGCTAGCTTGAGTTAGCTCGGGTTAGCTTGAGTTAGCTTGAGTTAGCTTTAGCTAGCTTGAGTTAGCTTGAGTTAGCTTGAGTTAGCTTGAGTTAGCTTTAGCTAGCTTGAGTTAGCTTGAACTAGCTTGAGTTAGCTTGAGCTAGCTTGAGTTAGCTTGAGTTAGCTTGAGTTAGCTTTAGCTAGCTTGAGTTAGCTTGAACTAGCTTGAGTTAGCTTGAGTTAGCTTGAGTTAGCTTGTCTTAGCTTTAGCTAGCTTGAGCTAGCTTGAACTAGCTTTAGCTACCTTGAGTTAGCTTGAGTTAGCTCGGGTTAGCTTGAGTTAGCTTGAGTTAGCTTGAGTTAGCTTTAGCTAGCTTGAGTTAGCTTGAGTTAGCTTGAGTTAGCTTGAACTAGCTTGAGTTAGCTTGAGTTAGCTTGAGTTAGCTTGAGTTAGCTTGAGTTAGCTTGTCTTAGCTTTAGCTAGCTTGAGTTAGCTTGAACTAGCTTTAGCTACCTTGAGTTAGCTTGAGTTAGCTCGGGTTAGCTTGAGTTAGCTTGAGTTAGCTTGAGTTAGCTTTAGCTAGCTTGAGTTAGCTTGAGTTAGCTTGAGTTAGCTTGAGTTAGCTTGAATTAGCTTGAGTTAGCTTGAGTTAGCTTTAGCTAGCTTGGGTTAGCTTGAGCTAGCTTGAGTTAGCTCGGGTTAGCTTGAGTTAGCTTGAGTTAGCTTTAGCTAGCTTGAGTTAGCTTGAGTTAGCTTGAGTTAGCTTGAGTTAGCTTTAGCTAGCTTGAGTTAGCTTGAACTAGCTTGAGTTAGCTTGAGCTAGCTTGAGTTAGCTTGAGTTAGCTTGAGTTAGCTTTAGCTAGCTTGAGTTAGCTTGAACTAGCTTGAGTTAGCTTGAGTTAGCTTGAGTTAGCTTGTCTTAGCTTTAGCTAGCTTGAGCTAGCTTGAACTAGCTTTAGCTACCTTGAGTTAGCTTGAGTTAGCTCGGGTTAGCTTGAGTTAGCTTGAGTTAGCTTGAGTTAGCTTTAGCTAGCTTGAGTTAGCTTGAGTTAGCTTGAGTTAGCTTGAACTAGCTTGAGTTAGCTTGAGTTAGCTTGAGTTAGCTTGAGTTAGCTTGAGTTAGCTTGTCTTAGCTTTAGCTAGCTTGAGTTAGCTTGAACTAGCTTTAGCTACCTTGAGTTAGCTTGAGTTAGCTCGGGTTAGCTTGAGTTAGCTTGAGTTAGCTTGAGTTAGCTTTAGCTAGCTTGAGTTAGCTTGAGTTAGCTTGAGTTAGCTTGAGTTAGCTTGAATTAGCTTGAGTTAGCTTGAGTTAGCTTTAGCTAGCTTGGGTTAGCTTGAGCTAGCTTGAGTTAGCTCGGGTTAGCTTGAGTTAGCTTGAGTTAGCTTTAGCTAGCTTGAGTTAGCTTGAGTTAGCTTGAGTTAGCTTGAGTTAGCTTTAGCTAGCTTGAGTTAGCTTGAACTAGCTTGAGTTAGCTTGAGCTAGCTTGAGTTAGCTTGAGTTAGCTTGAGTTAGCTTTAGCTAGCTTGAGTTAGCTTGAACTAGCTTGAGTTAGCTTGAGCTAGCTTGAGTTAGCTTGAGTTAGCTTGAGTTAGCTTTAGCTAGCTTGAGTTAGCTTGAACTAGCTTGAGTTAGCTTGAGTTAGCTTGAGTTAGCTTGAGTTAGCTTGTCTTAGCTTTAGCTAGCTTGAGCTAGCTTGAACTAGCTTTAGCTACCTTGAGTTAGCTTGAGTTAGCTCGGGTTAGCTTGAGTTAGCTTGAGTTAGCTTGAGTTAGCTTGAGCTAGCTTGAGTTAGCTTGAGTTAGCTTGAGTTAGCTTTAGCTAGCTTGAGTTAGCTTGAACTAGCTTGAGTTAGCTTGAGCTAGCTTGAGTTAGCTTGAGTTAGCTTGAGTTAGCTTTAGCTAGCTTGAGTTAGCTTGAACTAGCTTGAGTTAGCTTGAGTTAGCTTGAGTTAGCTTGAGTTAGCTTGAATTAGCTTGAGTTAGCTTGAGTTAGCTTTAGCTAGCTTGGGTTAGCTTGAGCTAGCTTGAGTTAGCTCGGGTTAGCTTGAGTTAGCTTGAGTTAGCTTTAGCTAGCTTGAGTTAGCTTGAGTTAGCTTGAGTTAGCTTGAGTTAGCTTTAGCTAGCTTGAGTTAGCTTGAGCTAGCTGAGTTAGCTTGAGTTAGCTAGCTTGAGCTTGAGCTAGCTAGCTAGCTTGAGCTTGAGCTAGCTAGCTCGCTTGAGCTTGAGCTTGAGCTAGCTAGCTTGAGCTTGAGCTAGCTAGCTAGCTTGAGCTTGAGCTTGAGCTAGCTGGCTTGAGCTTGAGCTAGCTAGCTTGAGCTTGAGCTAGCTAGCTAGCTAGCTTGAGCTTGAGCTTGAGCTAGCTAGCTAGCTTGAGCTAGCTATCTAGCTTGAGCTTGAGCTAGCTAGCTAGCTTGAGCTTGAGCTTGAGCTTGAGCTAGCTGGCTTGAGCTTGAGCTAGCTAGCTTGAGCTTGAGCTAGCTAGCTAGCTTGAGCTTGAGCTTGAGCTAGCTGGCTTGAGCTTGAGCTAGCTAGCTTGAGCTTGAGCTAGCTAGCTAGCTTGAGCTTGAGCTTGAGCTAGCTAGCTAGCTAGCTTGAGCTTGAGCTTGAGCTTGAGCTAGCTAGCTTGAGCTTGAGCTAGCTAGCTAGCTTGAGCTTGAGCTTGAGCTAGCTAGCTTGAGCTTGAGCTTGAGCTAGCTAGCTTGAGCTTGAGCTTGAGCTAGCTAGCTTGAGCTTGAGCTTGAGCTAGCTAGCTTGAGCTTGAGCTTGAGCTAGCTAGCTAGCTAGCTTGAGCTTGAGCTAGCTAGCTTGAGCTTGAGCTAGCTAGCTAGCTTGAGATTGAGCTTGAGCTAGCTGGCTTGAGCTTGAGCTAGCTAGCTTGAGCTTGAGCTAGCTAGCTTGAGCTTGAGCTAGCTAGCTAGCTTGAACTTGAGCTAGCTAGCTAGCTTGAGCTTGAGCTTGAGCTAGCTAGCTAGCTTGAGCTTGAGCTTGAGCTAGCTGGCTTGAGCTTGAGCTAGCTAGCTTGAGCTTGAGCTAGCTAGCTTGAGCTTGAGCTAGCTAGCTAGCTTGAACTTGAGCTAGCTAGCTAGCTTGAGCTTGAGCTAGCTAGCTAGCTTGAGCTTGAGCTAGCTAGCTAGCTTGAGCTTGAGCTTGAGCTAGCTAGCTTGAGCTTGAGCTTGAGCTAGCTAGCTAGCTTGAGCTTGAGCTAGCTAGCTTGAGCTTGAGCTAGCTAGCTTGAGCTTGAGCTAGCTAGCTAGCTTGAGCTTGAGCTAGCTAGCTAGCTTGAACTTGAGCTAGCTAGCTAGCTTGAGCTTGAGCTAGCTAGCTAGCTTGAGCTAGCTAGCTAGCTTGAGCTTGAGCTTGAGCTAGCTAGCTTGAGCTTGAGCTAGCTAGCTAGCTTGAGCTTGAGCTAGCTAGCTAGCTTGAGCTTGAGCTAGCTAGCTAGCTTGAGCTTGAGCTTGAGCTAGCTAGCTTGAGCTTGAGCTTGAGCTAGCTAGCTAGCTTGAGCTTGAGCTAGCTAGCTTGAGCTTGAGCTAGCTAGCTTGAGCTTGAGCTAGCTAGCAAGCTTGTGCTTGAGCTAGCTAGCTAGCTTGAGCTTGAGCTTGAGCTAGCTAGCTTGAGCTTGAGCTAGCTAGCTTGAGCTTGAGCTAGCTAGCTTGAGCTTGAGCTAGCTAGCAAGCTTGTGCTTGAGCTAGCTAGCTAGCTTGAGCTTGAGCTTGAGCTAGCTGGCTTGAGCTTGAGCTAGCTAGCTTGAGCTTGAGCTAGCTAGCTTGAGCTTGACCTAGCTAGCTAGCTTGAACTTGAGCTAGCTAGCTAGCTTGAGCTTGAGCTAGCTAGCTAGCTTGAGCTTGAGCTAGCTAGCTAGCTTGAGCTTGAGCTTGAGCTAGCTAGCTTGAGCTTGAGCTTGAGCTAGCTAGCTAGCTTGAGCTTGAGCTAGCTAGCTTGAGCTTGAGCTAGCTAGCTTGAGCTTGAGCTAGCTAGCTAGCTTGAGCTTGAGCTAGCTAGCTAGCTTGAACTTGAGCTAGCTAGCTAGCTTGAGTTTGAGCTAGCTAGCTTGAGCTTGAGCTAGCTAGCTTGAGCTTGAGCTAGCTAGCTAGCTTGAACTTGAGCTAGCTAGCTAGCTTGAGCTTGAGCTAGCTAGCTAGCTTGAGCTTGAGCTAGCTAGCTAGCTTGAGCTTGAGCTTGAGCTTGAGCTAGCTAGCTTGAGCTTGAGCTTGAGCTAGCTAGCTAGCTTGAGCTTGAGCTAGCTAGCTTGAGCTTGAGCTAGCTAGCTTGAGCTTGAGCTAGCTAGCTAGCTTGAGCTTGAGCTAGCTAGCTAGCTTGAACTTGAGCTAGCTAGCTAGCTTGAGCTTGAGCTAGCTAGCTTGAGCTTGAGCTAGCTAGCTAGCTTGAGCTTGAGCTTGAGCTAGCTAGCTAGCTAGCTTGAGCTTGAGCTTGAGCTTGAGCTAGCTAGCTTGAGCTTGAGCTAGCTAGCTAGCTTGAGCTTGGGCTTGAGCTAGCTAGCTTGAGCTTGAGCTTGAGCTAGCTAGCTTGAGCTTGAGCTTGAGCTAGCTAGCTTGAGCTTGAGCTTGAGCTAGCTAGCTTGAGCTTGAGCTTGAGCTAGCTAGCTAGCTAGCTTGAGCTTGAGCTAGCTAGCTTGAGCTTGAGCTAGCTAGCTAGCTTGAGCTTGAGCTTGAGCTAGCTGGCTTGAGCTTGAGCTAGCTAGCTTGAGCTTGAGCTAGCTAGCTTGAGCTTGAGCTAGCTAGCTAGCTTGAACTTGAGCTAGCTAGCTAGCTTGAGCTTGAGCTTGAGCTTGAGCTAGCTAGCTAGCTTGAGCTTGAGCTTGAGCTAGCTGGCTTGAGCTTGAGCTAGCTAGCTTGAGCTTGAGCTAGCTAGCTTGAGCTTGAGCTAGCTAGCTAGCTTGAACTTGAGCTAGCTAGCTAGCTTGAGCTTGAGCTAGCTAGCTAGCTTGAGCTTGAGCTAGCTAGCTAGCTTGAGCTTGAGCTTGAGCTAGCTAGCTTGAGCTTGAGCTTGAGCTAGCTAGCTAGCTTGAGCTTGAGCTAGCTAGCTTGAGCTTGAGCTAGATAGCTTGAGCTTGAGCTAGCTAGCTAGCTTGAGCTTGAGCTAGCTAGCTAGCTTGAACTTGAGCTAGCTAGCTAGCTTGAGCTTGAGCTAGCTAGCTAGCTTGAGCTAGCTAGCTAGCTTGAGCTTGAGCTTGAGCTAGCTAGCTTGAGCTTGAGCTAGCTAGCTAGCTTGAGCTTGAGCTAGCTAGCTAGCTTGAGCTTGAGCTAGCTAGCTAGCTTGAGCTTGAGCTTGAGCTAGCTAGCTTGAGCTTGAGCTTGAGCTAGCTAGCTAGCTTGAGCTTGAGCTAGCTAGCTTGAGCTTGAGCTAGCTAGCTTGAGCTTGAGCTAGCTAGCAAGCTTGTGCTTGAGCTAGCTAGCTAGCTTGAGCTTGAGCTTGAGCTAGCTAGCTTGAGCTTGAGCTAGCTAGCTTGAGCTTGAGCTAGCTAGCTTGAGCTTGAGCTAGCTAGCAAGCTTGTGCTTGAGCTAGCTAGCTAGCTTGAGCTTGAGCTTGAGCTAGCTGGCTTGAGCTTGAGCTAGCTAGCTTGAGCTTGAGCTAGCTAGCTTGAGCTTGAGCTAGCTAGCTAGCTTGAACTTGAGCTAGCTAGCTAGCTTGAGCTTGAGCTAGCTAGCTAGCTTGAGCTTGAGCTAGCTAGCTAGCTTGAGCTTGAGCTTGAGCTAGCTAGCTTGAGCTTGAGCTTGAGCTAGCTAGCTAGCTTGAGCTTGAGCTAGCTAGCTTGAGCTTGAGCTAGCTAGCTTGAGCTTGAGCTAGCTAGCTAGCTTGAGCTTGAGCTAGCTAGCTAGCTTGAACTTGAGCTAGCTAGCTAGCTTGAGTTTGAGCTAGCTAGCTTGAGCTTGAGCTAGCTAGCTTGAGCTTGAGCTAGCTAGCTAGCTTGAACTTGAGCTAGCTAGCTAGCTTGAGCTTGAGCTAGCTAGCTAGCTTGAGCTTGAGCTAGCTAGCTAGCTTGAGCTTGAGCTTGAGCTAGCTAGCTTGAGCTTGAGCTTGAGCTAGCTAGCTAGCTTGAGCTTGAGCTAGCTAGCTTGAGCTTGAGCTAGCTAGCTTGAGCTTGAGCTAGCTAGCTAGCTTGAGCTTGAGCTAGCTAGCTAGCTTGAACTTGAGCTAGCTAGCTAGCTTGAGCTTGAGCTAGCTAGCTAGCTTGAGCTAGCTAGCTAGCTTGAGCTTGAGCTTGAGCTTGAGCTAGCTAGCTTGAGCTTGAGCTAGCTAGCTAGCTTGAGCTTGAGCTAGCTAGCTAGCTTGAGCTTGAGCTAGCTAGCTAGCTTGAGCTTGAGCTTGAGCTAGCTAGCTTGAGCTTGAGCTTGAGCTAGCTAGCTAGCTTGAGCTTGAGCTAGCTAGCTAGCTTGAGCTTGAGCTTGAGCTAGCTAGCTTGAGCTTGAGCTTGAGCTAGCTAGCTAGCTTGAGCTTGAGCTAGCTAGCTTGAGCTTGAGCTAGCTAGCTTGAGCTTGAGCTAGCTAGCTAGCTTGTGCTTGAGCTAGCTAGCTAGCTTGAGCTTGAGCTTGAGCTAGCTGGATTGAGCTTGAGCTAGCTAGCTTGAGCTTGAGCTAGCTAGCTTGAGCTTGAGCTAGCTAGCTAGCTTGAACTTGAGCTAGCTAGCTAGCTTGAGCTTGAGCTAGCTAGCTAGCTTGAGCTTGAGCTAGCTAGCTAGCTTGAGCTTGAGCTTGAGCTAGCTAGCTTGAGCTTGAGCTTGAGCTAGCTAGCTAGCTTGAGCTTGAGCTAGCTAGCTTGAGCTTGAGCTAGCTAGCTTGAGCTTGAGCTAGCTAGCTAGCTTGAGCTTGAGCTAGCTAGCTAGCTTGAACTTGAGCTAGCTAGCTAGCTTGAGCTTGAGCTAGCTAGCTAGCTTGAGCTAGCTAGCTAGCTTGAGCTTGAGCTTGAGCTAGCTAGCTTGAGCTTGAGCTAGCTAGCTAGCTTGAGCTTGAGCTAGCTAGCTAGCTTGAGCTTGAGCTAGCTAGCTAGCTTGAGCTTGAGCTTGAGCTAGCTAGCTTGAGCTTGAGCTTGAGCTAGCTAGCTAGCTTGAGCTTGAGCTAGCTAGCTTGAGCTTGAGCTAGCTAGCTTGAGCTTGAGCTAGCTAGCAAGCTTGTGCTTGAGCTAGCTAGCTAGCTTGAGCTTGAGCTTGAGCTAGCTAGCTTGAGCTTGAGCTAGCTAGCTTGAGCTTGAGCTAGCTAGCTTGAGCTTGAGCTAGCTAGCAAGCTTGTGCTTGAGCTAGCTAGCTAGCTTGAGCTTGAGCTTGAGCTAGCTGGCTTGAGCTTGAGCTAGCTAGCTTGAGCTTGAGCTAGCTAGCTTGAGCTTGAGCTAGCTAGCTAGCTTGAACTTGAGCTAGCTAGCTAGCTTGAGCTTGAGCTAGCTAGCTAGCTTGAGCTTGAGCTAGCTAGCTAGCTTGAGCTTGAGCTTGAGCTAGCTAGCTTGAGCTTGAGCTTGAGCTAGCTAGCTAGCTGGAGCTTGAGCTAGCTAGCTTGAGCTTGAGCTAGCTAGCTTGAGCTTGAGCTAGCTAGCTAGCTTGAGCTTGAGCTAGCTAGCTAGCTTGAACTTGAGCTAGCTAGCTAGCTTGAGTTTGAGCTAGCTAGCTTGAGCTTGAGCTAGCTAGCTTGAGCTTGAGCTAGCTAGCTAGCTTGAACTTGAGCTAGCTAGCTAGCTTGAGCTTGAGCTAGCTAGCTAGCTTGAGCTTGAGCTAGCTAGCTAGCTTGAGCTTGAGCTTGAGCTAGCTAGCTTGAGCTTGAGCTTGAGCTAGCTAGCTAGCTTGAGCTTGAGCTAGCTAGCTTGAGCTTGAGCTAGCTAGCTTGAGCTTGAGCTAGCTAGCTAGCTTGAGCTTGAGCTAGCTAGCTAGCTTGAACTTGAGCTAGCTAGCTAGCTTGAGCTTGAGCTTGAGCTTGAGCTAGCTAGCTTGAGCTTGAGCTAGCTAGCTAGCTTGAGCTTGAGCTAGCTAGCCAGCTTGAGCTTGAGCTAGCTAGCTAGCTTGAGCTTGAGCTTGAGCTAGCTAGCTTGAGCTTGAGCTTGAGCTAGCTAGCTAGCTTGAGCTTGAGCTAGCTAGCTAGCTTGAGCTTGAGCTTGAGCTAGCTAGCTTGAGCTTGAGCTTGAGCTAGCTAGCTAGCTTGAGCTTGAGCTAGCTAGCTTGAGCTTGAGCTAGCTAGCTTGAGATTGAGCTAGCTAGCTAGCTTGTGCTTGAGCTAGCTAGCTAGCTTGAGCTTGAGCTTGAGCTAGCTGGCTTGAGCTTGAGCTAGCTAGCTTGAGCTTGAGCTAGCTAGCTTGAGCTTGAGCTAGCTAGCTAGCTTGAACTTGAGCTAGCTAGCTAGCTTGAGCTTGAGCTTGAGCTAGCTAGCTAGCTTGAGCTTGAGCTAGCTAGCTAGCTTGAGCTTGAGCTTGAGCTAGCTAGCTTGAGCTTGAGCTTGAGCTAGCTAGCTAGCTTGAGCTTGAGCTAGCTAGCTTGAGCTTGAGCTAGCTAGCTTGAGCTTGAGCTAGCTAGCTAGCTTGAGCTTGAGCTAGCTAGCTAGCTTGAACTTGAGCTAGCTAGCTAGCTTGAGCTTGAGCTAGCTAGCTAGCTTGAGCTAGCTAGCTAGCTTGAGCTTGAGCTTGAGCTTGAGCTAGCTAGCTTGAGCTTGAGCTAGCTAGCTAGCTTGAGCTTGAGCTAGCTAGCTAGCTTGAGCTTGAGCTAGCTAGCTAGCTTGAGCTTGAGCTTGAGCTAGCTAGCTTGAGCTTGAGCTTGAGCTAGCTAGCTAGCTTGAGCTTGAGCTAGCTAGCTTGAGCTTGAGCTAGCTAGCTTGAGCTTGAGCTAGCTAGCTAGCTTGAGCTTGAGCTAGCTAGCTAGCTTGAGCTTGAGCTAGCTGGCTTGAGCTTGAGCTAGATAGCTTGAGCTTGAGCTAGCTAGCTAGCTTGAGCTAGCTAGCTAGAGCTCGACCTATGAAAAGCTGCGCAAACACTTATTCTATAATAATTGCGAAAATTAAAAATTTCACAAGTGAAAAGCTGCATAAACAGTAATTCTATGTGTGGGGCATTATTAGGGGGAGGTGTCTTGTCAAAATATGGCTGGACTAAAGACCTCAACCCAGATAGGGTGGAAGGCCCTATGATCGGTCTGTTACTAATCGGTGACCGATAAAGACCTGACCAAGGCCTGTAGTAAGCTTGGTTAGGCATTACAGGAGATAACACTAAGACCGAGGGGTCTTAGAGAGCCCTCTAGCGGGGCGAATAGAGCTAGATCGAGCCTTGGGAAAGCTAGATCGAGCAGGACTGAAGCTAAAGGATAGACCGAGAGGTCTGTCTGGTCCTCCTAGAGAGGCCAAGAGAAAGTACGAGAAGCCAACTAAAGCTTGATCGGGCCTTCAGCAAGCACGACCGAGCTGTACCGGAGCTAACACTAAGACCGAGGGGTCTTAGAGAGCCCTCTAGCGGGGCGAATAGAGCTAGATCGAGCCTTGGGAAAGCTAGATCGAGCAGGACTGAAGCTAAACGATAGACCGAGAGGTCTGTCTGGTCCTCCTAGAGAGGCCAAGAGAAAAAACGAGAAGCTAACTAAAGCTTGATCGGGCCTTCAGCAAGCACGACCGAGCTGTACCGGAGCTAACACTAAGACCGAGGGGTCTTAGAGAGCCCTCTAGCGGGGCGAATAGAGCTTGATCAAGCCTTGGGCAAGCTAGATCGAGCAGGACTGAAGCTAAGCAAGAGACCGAGAGGTCTGTCTGGTCCTCCTAGAGAGGCCAAGAGAAAGTACGAGAAGCCAACTAAAGCTTGATCGGGCCTTCAGCAAGCACGACCGAGCTGTACCGGAGCTAACACTAAGACCGAGGGGTCTTAGAGAGCCCTCTAGCGGGGCGAATAGAGCTAGATCGAGCCTTGGGAAAGCTAGATCGAGCAGGACTGAAGCTAAACGATAGACCGAGAGGTCTGTCTGGTCCTCCTAGAGAGGCCAAGAGAAAGTACGAGAAGCTAACTAAAGCTTGATCGCGCCTTCAGCAAGCACGATTGAGCAAGACCGGAGCTAACACTAAGACCGAAGTGTCTTAGAGAGCCCTCTGGTGGGGCGAATAGAGCTAGATCGAGCCTTGGGAAAGCTAGATCGAGTAAGATTGAAGCTGAAAGAGTGTCAGAGGAGCAAATGAACCTCCAAAAAGTGAAAATCAAATTTTAGAAAAAACACAAGTTAAATACTGCATGGACAGTATTTCTATGTGTGGGGCATTATTAGGGGGAGGTGTCTTGTCAAAATATGGCTGGACTAAAGACCTCAACCCGGATAGGGTGGAAGGCCCCATGATCGGTCTGTTACTAATCGGTGACCGATAAAGACCTGACCAAGGCCTGTAGTAAGCTTGGTTAGGCATTACAGGAGTTAACACTAAGACCGAGGGGTCTTAGAGAGCCCTCTAGCGGGGCGAATAGAGCTAGATCGAGCCTTGGGAAAGCTAGATCGAGCAGGACTGAAGCTAAGCAAGAGACCGAAAGGTCTGTCTGGTCCTCCTAGAGAGGCCAAGAGAAAGTACGAGAAGCTAACTAAAGCTTGATCAGGCCTTCAGCAAGCACGACCGAGCTGTACCGGAGCTAACACTAAGACCGAGGGGTCTTAGAGAGCCCTCTAGCAGGGCGAATAGATCTAGATCGAGCCTTGGGAAAGCTAGATCGAGCAGGACTGAAGCTAAACGATAGACCGAGAGGTCTGTCTGGTCCTCCTAGAGAGGCCAAGAGAAAGTACGAGAAGCTAACTAAAGCTTGATCGGGCCTTCAGCAAGCACGACCGAGCTGTACCGGAGCTAACACTAAGACCGAGGGGTCTTAGAGAGCCCTCTAGCAGGGCGAATAGAGCTAGATCGAGCCTTGGGAAAGCTAGATCAAGCAGGACTGAAGCTAAACGATAGACCGAGAGGTCTGTCTGGTCCTCCTAGAGAGGCCAAGAGAAAGTACGAGAATCTAACTAAAGCTTGATCGGGCCTTCAGCAAGCACGACCGAGCTGTACCGGAGCTAACACTAAGACCGAGGGGTCTTAGAGAGCCCTCTAGCAGGGCGAATAGAGCTAGATCGAGCCTTGGGAAAGCTAGATCGAGCAGGACTGAAGCTAAACGATAGACCGAGAGGTCTGTCTGGTCCTCCTAGAGAGGCCAAGAGGAAGTACGAGAAGCTAACTAAAGCTTGATCGCGCCTTCAGCAAGCACGATTGAGCAAGACCGGAGCTAACACTAAGACCGAAGTGTCTTAGAGAGCCCTCTAGTGGGGCGAATAGAGCTAGATCGAGCCTTGGGAAAGCTAGATCGAGTAAGATTGAAGCTGAAAGAGTGTCAGAGGAGCAAATGAACCTCCAAAAAGTGAAAATCAAATTTTAGAAAAAAACACAAGTTAAATACTGCATGGACAGTAATTCTATGTGTGGGGCATTATTAGGGAGAGGTGTCTTGTCAAAATATGGCTGGACTAAAGACCTCAACCCGGATAGGGTGGAAGGCCCTATGATTGGTCTGTTACTAATCGGTGACCGATAAAGACCTGACCAAGGCCTGTAGTAAGCTTGGTTAGGCATTACAGAAGATAACACTAAGACCGAGGGGTCTTAGAGAGCCCTCTAGCGGGGCGAATAGAGCTTGATCAAGCCTTGGGCAAGCTAGATCGAGCAGGACTGAAGCTAAACGATAGACCGAGAGGTCTGTCTGGTCCTCCTAGAGAGGCCAAGAGAAAGTACGAGAATCTAACTAAAGCTGGGTCGGGCCTTCAGCAAGCACGACCGAGCAGTACCGGAGCTAACACTAAGACCGAGGGGTCTTAGAGAGCCCTCTAGTGGGGCGAATAGAGCTAGATCGAGCCTTGGGAAAGCTAGATCGAGCAGGACTGAAGCTAAACGATAAACCGAAAGGTCTGACGGGTCCTCATAAGAGGCATGGAGAAAGATCTGATACTAAAGTACCTCTCGGAAGTAATAAAATATGCCTGATGAAGCCGGGTATGATGTTTGTTGTTTGATGGCATTCATCGATTAGGTCTGGTGGATTCCCCATTACTCCGAGTGGTACTAGTAGAGGCTCCTACAGGGGTGAGCAAAGCGAGATCAAGCCTTAGGCAAGCTAGATCGAGCAGAACTGAAGCTGAAAAGCAAAATAAATGACAGGTCTGTCCAAATCAATAAACTTGAAATCCAGTGTGGTCACCACGGGTCACGAGGTGAATTCCTAGCGATTGTCTGCTGAACGTATAGGAAGGCCCGAAACGAACGATAATTTCATTGCACAGTGGAGATACTATACGTTCAGGAGTAGCATACATCGGGTTTGATCTATGATCATGTCTGGTCTCCGAGGATCCACCGGGTTACCAACTGGCACCGCTGTACTGGGTGTAAAACTGGGCCACCTGAAGTCCCGGGTGTAAAACTAGGTGCCTCTGTGCCAAAGTAGCGGCTTGCGTAGTGCATTATGCCTCCGGCTTGCGAAATGGTTATAAGCAATAACAACAGGACGCCGCGGGGTGTTCACTTAAAGGAGTAACGTTCTCTCAAGGGAGGGGATCTAAAAATCTTGATAAAACATTTATTCTATGCAAAATTTGTGCGCAAATTTTGCAAAGTAAAAAGCTGCACTGTAGCAAATTCTATGTGTGTAGCATTATTAGGGAAGTGTTGTTTGATGGCACCTCTCTACTTGATGCACCAAAGAACTACCTTGATGGCTCATGACCGCTGGTAATCTGTCGTCGCTAGTAGTTCGGAACTGAGAACAAATATGTTCGCAAATTACAACAATTATACAGCATATTGCTGAATAAAGCAGAACCGAATAATACTCAGTGACTTTACACCAAGACTGACTAATGTCTGGATTGTATCGTCCTACTCGAGTAAGGCGAAGAAAAGCTAGAAAGATACGCTTTTCACAAAGCAGGCTTAATGCATGCAAACCAAGGAGGAAGGAGTGATGCCCCTCCTTATAATAAGCAGAACCAAATAAAGAACAGACAGCATCATCTGTACAGTGACCAAGAAGAGGTGAAACTTCTGTATGTGAAAAGGCAATTTGAGCGAGATTTATTAGCAGACTAGTATTATGTTGTTTCTAGTAGGCGAAAGCCGAAACATCAACATGTGAAAATCTGATATTAAATCCTCAATCATTTTCCCTAGTATTATACAGCTATGAGTAACCTTAATTGGACACGGCAATTATTGCTGACCGGTGAAACTTTCGCATGGGAAAGACACACACACTTCTTGACAAAGCAATAAGTATTATGCTGTTTCTAGTACGCGAAAGCAGAAACATCAGCATGTGAAAGTTGTGAAGTTGAAGAATTTTTGTGTTGAGTACGATGTTGTTACTAGTAACCATGTCGACAGCTGAGAACTGTTCTCTAACCAATAGAAGGTGAAACTTCTGTATGTGAAAAGGCAATTTGAGCGAGATTTCTTAGCAGACTAGTATTATGTTGTTTCTAGTAGGCGAAAGCCGAAACATCAACATGTGAAAATCTGATATTAAATCCTCAATCATTTTCCCTAGTATTATACAGCTACTAGTAGCCGTAATTGGTCAGGGAAACATTGTTGACCGGTGAAACTTCACATGGGAAAGACACACAAATTACTTGACAAAACAATAAGTATTATGCTGTTTCTAGTATGCGAAAGCAGAAACATCAGCATGTGAAAGTTGTGAAGTTGAAAAGTTTTTGTGTTGAGTACGGTGTTGTTACTAGTAACCATGTCGACAGCTGGAAAGCTGTTCTCTAACCAATAAAAGGTAAAACTTCTGTATCTGAAGAGGCGGCGTGATTGAGATTTTTAACAGACTAGTATTATGTTGTTTCTAGTAGGCGAGAGCCGAAACATCGACATGTGAACATCTGGTTTTTAAATCATGAGTCAATTCTCCCTAGTATGATACAGTTGTTAGCCGGTATTGGTAACAGTAGAACAGAGATTTGGAGGGCAAAACCTGCTCATGGGAAATGCTCACAGAGCGCTATCTACCAGTACACATAGTATTATGCTGTTTCTAGTACGCGCGAGCCGAAACATCAGCATGTGAAATGTGTAATCGTGGGTAACTCTAAGTGTGTAGAGTACTGTGTAGTAACTAGTAGCCATGCCAAAGCATGCATTGAAACTCTTCGTGATTTAAAAAGCTCAAAGCAAGATTGACGAGGCCGCAAGGCTATGTCTTTCTAAATTCGAACAAATCGAAAGATTGTTCAAAGTACAATTAAACTGATTGATCCTGTCAGTTGCCATATGCTTGTCTGAAAGACTAAGCCATGCATGTGCAAGCGAAGCTTGAAAAAGTGGAACCGCGAATGGCTCATTAAATCAGTTACTATCTATTAGTTGATTTGCAAGCTAAATGAATAACTGCGGTAACCCTGCAGCTAATGCATGCTGATTGTCCGACACTGTCGGAGACTTTTACAAGACTACACCGGGTGATTTGCTAAGTACAGACACATCCCGTGATGAGTCCTAGTAACTGAAAGATCCCAGATAGCTTCGGCTTGGGGACGGAACTTCCGAATTTCTGACCTATCAACCTATGATGGTAGTGTAACGGACTACCATGGTTGTGACGGGTAACGGGGAATCAGGGTTCGATTCCGGAGAGGGAGCCTTAGAAACGGCTACCACATCCAAGGAAGGCAGCAGGCACGCAAATTACCCACTCTCCGCACGAGGAGGTAGTGACTAGAAATAATGATATGAACCTTTATGGTTTGTAATCAGAATGGAATGGACTTAAAAGCTCCATTGATGAACGAGTAGAGGGCAAGTCTGGTGCCAGCAGCCGCGGTAATACCAGCCTCTACAAGCGTATGCAATAGTTGCTGCGTTTAAAAAGCTCATAGTTGGATCTGTTTGAGTAGAACGGCAACATGGTCTTCAGTTAAATCTGTTGACTCGTTCCGCTCATCCTTCGCATCGAAGAAATAGTTTGCACTTAAATGTGACGAACTGTGGAAACGGTGTTTTCACCCTGAGAAAATTAGAGTGTTCAAAGCATCCTTTGGGATCGAATAATAAAGCATGGAATAATGGAGAATGACCCGCTACTCGATTGATGCCGGTTGGCTGAGTGCGGTAATGATTGAAAGGAACAGACGGGGGCATTTGTATTGCTACGTTAGAGGTGAAATTCTTGGATCGTGGCAAGACAAACTACTGCGAAAGCATTTGCCAAGAATGTTTTCATTAATCAAGAACGAAAGTCAGAGTATTGAAGAGGATTAGATACCCTCGTAATTCTGACCATAAACTATACCAACCTACAATTTGTCAAAGTCGATCTTGACTTGGCAAGAGATTAACCGGGAAACCAAAGTTTATTGGTTCCGGGGGAAGTATGGTTGCAAAATCGAAACTTAAAGGAATTGACGGAAGGGCACCACCAGGAGTGGAGCCTGCGGCTTAATTTGACTCAACACGGGAAAACTCACCCGGTCCAGACATCTTAAGGATTGACAGATTGAATATCTTTCATGATTATATGGGCGGTGGTGCATGGCCGTTCTTAGTTAGTGGAGTGATCTGTCTGGTTAATTCCGATAACGAACGAGATCTTCTCCATCTAAATAATGAAATTCACTATATGTGAATTCAAACACTTCTTAGAGGAACTATGCGGAATTAAATACCGCAGATGAAGTGAGGCTATAACAGGTCTGTGATGCCCTTAGATGTTCTGGACTGCACGCGCGCTACACTGTGTACTTTTAGATTGAGTACTCAGCCCTTGGTCCGAAATGGACTGGGCAATCAGAGAAAAGTACAGCGCTTCAAGGGGATCGTCTGTTGTAACTTGCAGACGTGAACCAGGAATTCCTGGTACTTATGAGTCAACAACTCATAGGGATTACGTCCCTGCCCTTTGTACACACCGCCCGTCGCTACTACTGATTGGATAGTTAAGCAAGAATTGCAAATTCCTACTGTTGGGACTTCGGTCTCCGGCAACGGGATGAAGCGGATCGAGCTTAATTGTCTAGAGGAAGTAAAAGTCGTAACAAGGTTTCCGTAGGGGAACCTGCGGAAGGATCAGTGATTGATTCCTTCGGGCATGGCTGCTGGTAGAGGCCATGTCTGTAGTGCGCATGACGCTCTGTCGCTAGAGATTGCTTGGCAACCAATCTCGAATTATGTATCGAGCTCAAAAACTACTTGTGTGGATACATAGTTCAGCAGTCATGGCAAGGGACTGCTTAAAGGGAGACTAGTTAGCAAAAGCAGCCTAGCAGAACTGCAGCTATCTAGATCTCAGAAGCTGGGTTATAGAAGCCCAGCTATAGACTTGTGAATGAGAAAGGCCTAAAAAGGTCCACAAGTCGCGTGGTTAGAACCGACACGCAAAAATCCCAGCGAGTGACAGAGCGTTGCGCTGTTCAGTGGGAAAGAGTTGAGCTACTCGGGGCGCCCACTGAACTTGCTCCGAGCCAAAGGCTCGAAAAAACACAGCTTAGCCTCAGATCCTTTACATAGAAGGCTAGCTAAAATAAACTTACCTTGGACGAGGGTAAAGTTTAGTCAGTTCTTAGGGGAGAGTAATCCACAGCTTCTCGCCCTCTGAACATTCTCCCAGATATGTAGGTCTGGGAGAGTCTCCTCCTGTTCTTCGGAATCTGGAGGTAGACAAAGACAGTACGATACGATCTTGCATCGGGATGACTAACCGATAATGATCATAATCTGACAATTTTTCCGGCTTGAGGCACCGGAGTCAGATTAAAGACACATACTGAACTAAAGGCGTATGTGCAAAGCTTGTCGGAGTGTAGAGAGTCAAGCTGAGTTGACTCGTCACGTGGTGATGACAACAGCCATGTGCAAAACACTCACAACTTTATCGTCTATGTGGAAAAGGTTGCTAACAGCGCTCTCTATGAGAGGCCCTCGCATATAACTATACGAGGAAAAGGCGATAGAGTTGTTTGAATGTGGGGCAGGTTCATCGACAAGCTAAGTTGATCACATTCTTGTTGTGGCATCCTACTAGAATTGGTCACGGTCTGCACCAACTCTCCCCAAGTTGGCCAGACTTAAAACTAGAAATAAGGTTTGCAGCTATGTGAACCTAGAAACTGTAAAGGAGTTGAAAGAACTTAAAGGAATTGAAAGAGGCCTTGAGGTATATCCTCTTGGTAAAGACCCACAAAAGCTCACAAAAGTGGCTTCGAAGGGCAAAACTGGTTCATCCAAAACAATTGGAGAGCTTAAAGCAGAACCAATTCGAATGAAACACTATTGGTGAAACTTCATCATGAGAACACCACAAGCTGATCACGCTCTATGATATGACTAGTATTATGTTGCTTCTAGTAGGCTAAGCGCAAGCCGAAACATCAACATGTGAAAGTCGTAGAATTTTGCAATCAAACTGTGGCTAGTACTGTGATGTTACTAGTAACCTGGTGTTCCGTCATATGGCCAAGAGAGCATTTGAAGGCGAAACTTCTGCATGGGAAAGCTGCATCATGATCAAAATTTTATATCGAGTATTATGTTGACGTTAGTAGGCCTTGGCCGAAAACGCAGCATGTGAAAGGTATAGATAAAAGTTATTGTTGCAGTCAGTACTGTGTAGTTACTAGTAGCTGGATTTAAGCTCAAAATGAGACACTGTTGGTGAAACTTCATCATGAGAATGTCACAAGCTGATCAAGCTCTATGATATGACTAGTATTATGTTGCTTCTAGTAGGCTAAGCGCAAGCCGAAACATCAACATGTGAAAGTCGTAGAATTTTGCGATCAAATTGTGGCTAGTACTGTGATGTTACTAGTAACCTTGTGTTACGTCATATGGCCAAGAGAGCATTTGAAGGCGAAACTTCTGCATGGGGAAGCTGCATCATGAACAAAAGTTTATATCGAGTATTATGTTGACATTAGTAGGCCCTGGCCGAAAGCGCAGCATGTGAAAGGTATAGATAAAAGTTATCGTTGCAGTCAGTACTGTGTAGTTACTAGTAGCTGGATTTAAGCTCGAAATGAGACACTGTTGGTGAAACTTCATCATGAGAACGTCACAAGCTGATCACGCTCCATGATATGACTAGTATTATGTTGCTTCTAGTAGGCTAAGCGCAAGCCGAAACATCAACATGTGAAAGTCGTAGAATTTTGCGATCAAATTGTGGCTAGTACTGTGATGTTACTAGTAACCTTGTGTTACGTCATATGGCCAAGAGAGCATTTGAAGGCGAAACTTCTGCATGGGGAAGCTGCATCATGAACAAAAGTTTATATCGAGTATTATGTTGACGTTAGTAGGCCCTGGCCGAAAGCGCAGCATGTGAAAGGTATAGATAAAAGTTAGCGTTGCAGTCAGTACTGTGTAGTTACTAGTAGCTGGATTTAAGCTCGAAATGAGACACTGTTGGTGAAACTTCATCATGAGAACGTCACAAGCTGATCACGCTCTATGATATGACTAGTATTATGTTGCTTCTAGTAGGCTAAGCGCAAGCCGAAACATCAACATGTGAAAGTCGTAGAATTTTGCAATCAAACTGTGGCTAGTACTGTGATGTTACTAGTAACCTTTTCTTACGTCATATGGCCAAGAGAGCATTTGAAGGCGAAACTTCTGCATGGGGAAGCTGCATCATGAACAAAAGTTTATATCGAGTATTATGTTGACGTTAGTAGGCCCTGGCCGAAAGCGCAGCATGTGAAAGGTATAGATAAAAGTTATCGTTGCAGTCAGTACTGTGTAGTTACTAGTAGCTGGATTTAAGCTCGAAGTGAGACACTGTTGGTGAAACTTCATCATGAGAACGTCACAAGCTGATCACGCTCTATGATATGACTAGTATTATGTTGCTTATAGTAGGCTAAGCGCAAGCCGAAACATCAACATGTGAAAGTCGTAGAATTTTGCGATCAAACTGTGGCTAGTACTTTGATGATGCTTGTAGCCAACCGAATTGGTTGAAAAGCCCAATAAGTAAGCTAACTTGGGAGAGCTTGTTGGAAACCAAATGCTACTAGATTGGTCCAAATACATCCTTCAACAGGGGATCACTTGGCTCGCTTTACGAAGAGGAGCACAGCTATATGTGTTAATTCGGTATGAATCGCAAGATTTGTTTACCGACCTCTCTAACGCAAAAGGCGGTCTCGGCTTCGGCTGTTGACTGCGTCCGATTCAGGGTTATATAACTCTCGATTGAACACATTGATGTTCTATTGTTGGTGCTTCCAATAAAATTGGAACACTTAAAGCAGAACCGATTCAAATAATAGCATTCTGATCAATGATTGCATTCCTTGATCAAGAACTGCTGGAGTCATTGTGATGGCGAATTTTCTTCATAAGAAAATTGCAAAGAGACGGAACTTAATGAGACTAGTATTATGTTGTTTCTAGTAAGCGGAAGCTGAAACAGCAACATGTGAAAATCAAGTTTTGTTCAATGATCTCGAGGCGATAAGTACTATGAAGCAACTAGTAGCCTAAGCATGACTCAGATTTGAGACAGTCAAAAAGACTGGCGAAACTTCTTCACATGAAAGTTACATAGAGAACTACAAATGTATACAGCGAGTATTATGTTGTTTCTAGTAGGCGAAAGCTGAAACATCAACATGTGAAAGTTGTCTGCAAACTGTAGAACGATATGTGATTAGTACTGTGCTGTTACTAGTAGCCAGTCTGACTGTAGAAGCCAAGACAAAGGGAAACTAATGCATCTGAAAAGGACAAGTTATGGAAAGGTATGCACGATAAGTATTATGTTGTTTCTAGTAAGCGGCAGCTGAAACATCAACATGTGAACGTCGTTGTGTACAGTAACCTAGAACTATATAGTCCTTAGTAACGTGCATTTACTAGTACCTGTAATTGGTATTCAGACTCAGGCAGTTTGGAATAGTTTGGCAAAGATGCACCAGAGAAAACTGGGATTTGATACAGAAATTGTTGAATACAAGTATTATGCTGCTTCTAGTAGGTTGAATCCGAAACATCAGCATGTGAAAATTGAAAACATTTCTGGTTCGAATTGTCACAAGTATTTGGTGATCTGAGTAGCCAAACTCACTACAACGCCAATTGAAGGCAAAAATTCTCAACGGGAAAAGCTATTCTCATTGAATGAGCTAACAAGACGAGTATTATGTTGCTTCTAGTAGGCGAAAGCCAAAACATCAACATGTGAAAGTCTTGCTGAACAAATTTAATGTTGTTGAGCTCAGTACCGTGTGAATTAGTAGCCATAATTGGCGAGCGAAAATTGAACTGGCGAAACTTCGTCTTTGGAAAATTGCAGATGCCGAGCACTTATTTTGCAACGAGTATTATGTTGACTGTAGTAAGCGAAAGCCGAAACAGCAACATGTGAAAGCTGTTGAAATTTGTGGTCATTTTGCAATAAGTACAAGGAGTGTAACTAGTAGCCAGGTCAAAATTTGGGATAAGAATGAGCAAAAATTCTGCATGAGAACAGTTGAAATTATGAAACTAAATTACAAAGACTAGTATTATGTTGTTTCGAGTACGCGAAAGCGGAAACATCAACATGTGAACGTTTGTAACGAAGTTTCGTTAATTTTCAGCCTAGTACTGAGCAAGAACGAGTAGCCTCATCTCCAATCCCACGCAAAATGTAGTGAAATATGTGAGTGAACCTTATTCACGGTGAGGGTTTCCCGAGGTCTGTATTGCAGCGAGTATTATGTTGCTTCTAGTAAGCGAAAGCTGAAACAACAACATTTGAAAGTTGGAATTAATGACTGAATGGAAACTTCGACCTGTGTTTGATAGTAGTAGCGAACAAAACTGCTGAATCGGTTTCTGTCTCATATTGGTCAGTGAACCAATTAAGAGACAATCAACTACATAACCTGAATTGGGCGAGAGAACCCCCTTAACTTAAGCATATCAGTAAGGGGAGGAAAAGAAATCAACTGAGAATCCCTTAGTAATGGCGAATGAACAGGGAAAAGCTCATCGGGAAGAGAAATGGCAACATTTCTCGGTGTCCGGTATGGTTTGATGCTAGACTGGTGAATTTGTCCTGATGTCTACTGGAAAGTAGCATCAAAGAAGGTGAAAATCCTGTAAAGGTCATTTTCGATACCAGTCATAATGGCTCATTCCTATGAGTAGAGTTGTTTGAAAGTGCAACTCGAAGCTGGAGATATGTCTCTCCAAAAGCTAATTATAAAGCGAGACCGATAGTAAACAAGTACCGTGAGGGAAAGTTGAAAAGCACTCTGAAGAGAGAGTGAAAAGTACGTGAAACTGTTGAAGGGGAACTGGAGTGAGCGTTACCATACTCAATGCCTTGATATTATATTCTCGGCTACCGAGTAGTGTAGTTGTCGTCTTTTGGCAAATCTTGTTAATGAATCGAGCAGAAGTTTTCCTCGGAATTCTTCTTGTTGATTCTAAACAAAATGAGATAAATTGATCTTGATTGCCTGTCTGACCTCAACTTCCTATTCAATGCTCTCTACAGCCCGTCTTGAAACACGGACCAAGGAGTGTGAGTTGCTTGCAAGTGTTGTCGCTCATTGAAAGCGCACACGCGAA
>NW_027452412.1:5000-17500 GCF_964194025.1 Convolutriloba macropyga | reverse complement strand
AGCTAGCCAGCTTGAGCTTGAGCTAGCTAGCTAGCTTGAGCTTGAGCTTGAGCTAGCTAGCTTGAGCTTGAGCTTGAGCTAGCTAGCTAGCTTGAGCTTGAGCTAGCTAGCTAGCTTGAGCTTGAGCTTGAGCTAGCTAGCTTGAGCTTGAGCTTGAGCTAGCTAGCTAGCTTGAGCTTGAGCTAGCTAGCTTGAGCTTGAGCTAGCTAGCTTGAGATTGAGCTAGCTAGCTAGCTTGTGCTTGAGCTAGCTAGCTAGCTTGAGCTTGAGCTTGAGCTAGCTGGCTTGAGCTTGAGCTAGCTAGCTTGAGCTTGAGCTAGCTAGCTTGAGCTTGAGCTAGCTAGCTAGCTTGAACTTGAGCTAGCTAGCTAGCTTGAGCTTGAGCTTGAGCTAGCTAGCTAGCTTGAGCTTGAGCTAGCTAGCTAGCTTGAGCTTGAGCTTGAGCTAGCTAGCTTGAGCTTGAGCTTGAGCTAGCTAGCTAGCTTGAGCTTGAGCTAGCTAGCTTGAGCTTGAGCTAGCTAGCTTGAGCTTGAGCTAGCTAGCTAGCTTGAGCTTGAGCTAGCTAGCTAGCTTGAACTTGAGCTAGCTAGCTAGCTTGAGCTTGAGCTAGCTAGCTAGCTTGAGCTAGCTAGCTAGCTTGAGCTTGAGCTTGAGCTTGAGCTAGCTAGCTTGAGCTTGAGCTAGCTAGCTAGCTTGAGCTTGAGCTAGCTAGCTAGCTTGAGCTTGAGCTAGCTAGCTAGCTTGAGCTTGAGCTTGAGCTAGCTAGCTTGAGCTTGAGCTTGAGCTAGCTAGCTAGCTTGAGCTTGAGCTAGCTAGCTTGAGCTTGAGCTAGCTAGCTTGAGCTTGAGCTAGCTAGCTAGCTTGAGCTTGAGCTAGCTAGCTAGCTTGAGCTTGAGCTAGCTGGCTTGAGCTTGAGCTAGATAGCTTGAGCTTGAGCTAGCTAGCTAGCTTGAGCTAGCTAGCTAGAGCTCGACCTATGAAAAGCTGCGCAAACACTTATTCTATAATAATTGCGAAAATTAAAAATTTCACAAGTGAAAAGCTGCATAAACAGTAATTCTATGTGTGGGGCATTATTAGGGGGAGGTGTCTTGTCAAAATATGGCTGGACTAAAGACCTCAACCCAGATAGGGTGGAAGGCCCTATGATCGGTCTGTTACTAATCGGTGACCGATAAAGACCTGACCAAGGCCTGTAGTAAGCTTGGTTAGGCATTACAGGAGATAACACTAAGACCGAGGGGTCTTAGAGAGCCCTCTAGCGGGGCGAATAGAGCTAGATCGAGCCTTGGGAAAGCTAGATCGAGCAGGACTGAAGCTAAAGGATAGACCGAGAGGTCTGTCTGGTCCTCCTAGAGAGGCCAAGAGAAAGTACGAGAAGCCAACTAAAGCTTGATCGGGCCTTCAGCAAGCACGACCGAGCTGTACCGGAGCTAACACTAAGACCGAGGGGTCTTAGAGAGCCCTCTAGCGGGGCGAATAGAGCTAGATCGAGCCTTGGGAAAGCTAGATCGAGCAGGACTGAAGCTAAACGATAGACCGAGAGGTCTGTCTGGTCCTCCTAGAGAGGCCAAGAGAAAAAACGAGAAGCTAACTAAAGCTTGATCGGGCCTTCAGCAAGCACGACCGAGCTGTACCGGAGCTAACACTAAGACCGAGGGGTCTTAGAGAGCCCTCTAGCGGGGCGAATAGAGCTTGATCAAGCCTTGGGCAAGCTAGATCGAGCAGGACTGAAGCTAAGCAAGAGACCGAGAGGTCTGTCTGGTCCTCCTAGAGAGGCCAAGAGAAAGTACGAGAAGCCAACTAAAGCTTGATCGGGCCTTCAGCAAGCACGACCGAGCTGTACCGGAGCTAACACTAAGACCGAGGGGTCTTAGAGAGCCCTCTAGCGGGGCGAATAGAGCTAGATCGAGCCTTGGGAAAGCTAGATCGAGCAGGACTGAAGCTAAACGATAGACCGAGAGGTCTGTCTGGTCCTCCTAGAGAGGCCAAGAGAAAGTACGAGAAGCTAACTAAAGCTTGATCGCGCCTTCAGCAAGCACGATTGAGCAAGACCGGAGCTAACACTAAGACCGAAGTGTCTTAGAGAGCCCTCTGGTGGGGCGAATAGAGCTAGATCGAGCCTTGGGAAAGCTAGATCGAGTAAGATTGAAGCTGAAAGAGTGTCAGAGGAGCAAATGAACCTCCAAAAAGTGAAAATCAAATTTTAGAAAAAACACAAGTTAAATACTGCATGGACAGTATTTCTATGTGTGGGGCATTATTAGGGGGAGGTGTCTTGTCAAAATATGGCTGGACTAAAGACCTCAACCCGGATAGGGTGGAAGGCCCCATGATCGGTCTGTTACTAATCGGTGACCGATAAAGACCTGACCAAGGCCTGTAGTAAGCTTGGTTAGGCATTACAGGAGTTAACACTAAGATCGAGGGGTCTTAGAGAGCCCTCTAGCGGGGCGAATAGAGCTAGATCGAGCCTTGGGAAAGCTAGATCGAGCAGGACTGAAGCTAAGCAAGAGACCGAAAGGTCTGTCTGGTCCTCCTAGAGAGGCCAAGAGAAAGTACGAGAAGCTAACTAAAGCTTGATCAGGCCTTCAGCAAGCACGACCGAGCTGTACCGGAGCTAACACTAAGACCGAGGGGTCTTAGAGAGCCCTCTAGCAGGGCGAATAGATCTAGATCGAGCCTTGGGAAAGCTAGATCGAGCAGGACTGAAGCTAAACGATAGACCGAGAGGTCTGTCTGGTCCTCCTAGAGAGGCCAAGAGAAAGTACGAGAAGCTAACTAAAGCTTGATCGGGCCTTCAGCAAGCACGACCGAGCTGTACCGGAGCTAACACTAAGACCGAGGGGTCTTAGAGAGCCCTCTAGCAGGGCGAATAGAGCTAGATCGAGCCTTGGGAAAGCTAGATCAAGCAGGACTGAAGCTAAACGATAGACCGAGAGGTCTGTCTGGTCCTCCTAGAGAGGCCAAGAGAAAGTACGAGAATCTAACTAAAGCTTGATCGGGCCTTCAGCAAGCACGACCGAGCTGTACCGGAGCTAACACTAAGACCGAGGGGTCTTAGAGAGCCCTCTAGCAGGGCGAATAGAGCTAGATCGAGCCTTGGGAAAGCTAGATCGAGCAGGACTGAAGCTAAACGATAGACCGAGAGGTCTGTCTGGTCCTCCTAGAGAGGCCAAGAGGAAGTACGAGAAGCTAACTAAAGCTTGATCGCGCCTTCAGCAAGCACGATTGAGCAAGACCGGAGCTAACACTAAGACCGAAGTGTCTTAGAGAGCCCTCTAGTGGGGCGAATAGAGCTAGATCGAGCCTTGGGAAAGCTAGATCGAGTAAGATTGAAGCTGAAAGAGTGTCAGAGGAGCAAATGAACCTCCAAAAAGTGAAAATCAAATTTTAGAAAAAAACACAAGTTAAATACTGCATGGACAGTAATTCTATGTGTGGGGCATTATTAGGGAGAGGTGTCTTGTCAAAATATGGCTGGACTAAAGACCTCAACCCGGATAGGGTGGAAGGCCCTATGATTGGTCTGTTACTAATCGGTGACCGATAAAGACCTGACCAAGGCCTGTAGTAAGCTTGGTTAGGCATTACAGAAGATAACACTAAGACCGAGGGGTCTTAGAGAGCCCTCTAGCGGGGCGAATAGAGCTTGATCAAGCCTTGGGCAAGCTAGATCGAGCAGGACTGAAGCTAAACGATAGACCGAGAGGTCTGTCTGGTCCTCCTAGAGAGGCCAAGAGAAAGTACGAGAATCTAACTAAAGCTGGGTCGGGCCTTCAGCAAGCACGACCGAGCAGTACCGGAGCTAACACTAAGACCGAGGGGTCTTAGAGAGCCCTCTAGTGGGGCGAATAGAGCTAGATCGAGCCTTGGGAAAGCTAGATCGAGCAGGACTGAAGCTAAACGATAAACCGAAAGGTCTGACGGGTCCTCATAAGAGGCATGGAGAAAGATCTGATACTAAAGTACCTCTCGGAAGTAATAAAATATGCCTGATGAAGCCGGGTATGATGTTTGTTGTTTGATGGCATTCATCGATTAGGTCTGGTGGATTCCCCATTACTCCGAGTGGTACTAGTAGAGGCTCCTACAGGGGTGAGCAAAGCGAGATCAAGCCTTAGGCAAGCTAGATCGAGCAGAACTGAAGCTGAAAAGCAAAATAAATGACAGGTCTGTCCAAATCAATAAACTTGAAATCCAGTGTGGTCACCACGGGTCACGAGGTGAATTCCTAGCGATTGTCTGCTGAACGTATAGGAAGGCCCGAAACGAACGATAATTTCATTGCACAGTGGAGATACTATACGTTCAGGAGTAGCATACATCGGGTTTGATCTATGATCATGTCTGGTCTCCGAGGATCCACCGGGTTACCAACTGGCACCGCTGTACTGGGTGTAAAACTGGGCCACCTGAAGTCCCGGGTGTAAAACTAGGTGCCTCTGTGCCAAAGTAGCGGCTTGCGTAGTGCATTATGCCTCCGGCTTGCGAAATGGTTATAAGCAATAACAACAGGACGCCGCGGGGTGTTCACTTAAAGGAGTAACGTTCTCTCAAGGGAGGGGATCTAAAAATCTTGATAAAACATTTATTCTATGCAAAATTTGTGCGCAAATTTTGCAAAGTAAAAAGCTGCACTGTAGCAAATTCTATGTGTGTAGCATTATTAGGGAAGTGTTGTTTGATGGCACCTCTCTACTTGATGCACCAAAGAACTACCTTGATGGCTCATGACCGCTGGTAATCTGTCGTCGCTAGTAGTTCGGAACTGAGAACAAATATGTTCGCAAATTACAACAATTATACAGCATATTGCTGAATAAAGCAGAACCGAATAATACTCAGTGACTTTACACCAAGACTGACTAATGTCTGGATTGTATCGTCCTACTCGAGTAAGGCGAAGAAAAGCTAGAAAGATACGCTTTTCACAAAGCAGGCTTAATGCATGCAAACCAAGGAGGAAGGAGTGATGCCCCTCCTTATAATAAGCAGAACCAAATAAAGAACAGACAGCATCATCTGTACAGTGACCAAGAAGAGGTGAAACTTCTGTATGTGAAAAGGCAATTTGAGCGAGATTTATTAGCAGACTAGTATTATGTTGTTTCTAGTAGGCGAAAGCCGAAACATCAACATGTGAAAATCTGATATTAAATCCTCAATCATTTTCCCTAGTATTATACAGCTATGAGTAACCTTAATTGGACACGGCAATTATTGCTGACCGGTGAAACTTTCGCATGGGAAAGACACACACACTTCTTGACAAAGCAATAAGTATTATGCTGTTTCTAGTACGCGAAAGCAGAAACATCAGCATGTGAAAGTTGTGAAGTTGAAGAATTTTTGTGTTGAGTACGATGTTGTTACTAGTAACCATGTCGACAGCTGAGAACTGTTCTCTAACCAATAGAAGGTGAAACTTCTGTATGTGAAAAGGCAATTTGAGCGAGATTTCTTAGCAGACTAGTATTATGTTGTTTCTAGTAGGCGAAAGCCGAAACATCAACATGTGAAAATCTGATATTAAATCCTCAATCATTTTCCCTAGTATTATACAGCTACTAGTAGCCGTAATTGGTCAGGGAAACATTGTTGACCGGTGAAACTTCACATGGGAAAGACACACAAATTACTTGACAAAACAATAAGTATTATGCTGTTTCTAGTATGCGAAAGCAGAAACATCAGCATGTGAAAGTTGTGAAGTTGAAAAGTTTTTGTGTTGAGTACGGTGTTGTTACTAGTAACCATGTCGACAGCTGGAAAGCTGTTCTCTAACCAATAAAAGGTAAAACTTCTGTATCTGAAGAGGCGGCGTGATTGAGATTTTTAACAGACTAGTATTATGTTGTTTCTAGTAGGCGAGAGCCGAAACATCGACATGTGAACATCTGGTTTTTAAATCATGAGTCAATTCTCCCTAGTATGATACAGTTGTTAGCCGGTATTGGTAACAGTAGAACAGAGATTTGGAGGGCAAAACCTGCTCATGGGAAATGCTCACAGAGCGCTATCTACCAGTACACATAGTATTATGCTGTTTCTAGTACGCGCGAGCCGAAACATCAGCATGTGAAATGTGTAATCGTGGGTAACTCTAAGTGTGTAGAGTACTGTGTAGTAACTAGTAGCCATGCCAAAGCATGCATTGAAACTCTTCGTGATTTAAAAAGCTCAAAGCAAGATTGACGAGGCCGCAAGGCTATGTCTTTCTAAATTCGAACAAATCGAAAGATTGTTCAAAGTACAATTAAACTGATTGATCCTGTCAGTTGCCATATGCTTGTCTGAAAGACTAAGCCATGCATGTGCAAGCGAAGCTTGAAAAAGTGGAACCGCGAATGGCTCATTAAATCAGTTACTATCTATTAGTTGATTTGCAAGCTAAATGAATAACTGCGGTAACCCTGCAGCTAATGCATGCTGATTGTCCGACACTGTCGGAGACTTTTACAAGACTACACCGGGTGATTTGCTAAGTACAGACACATCCCGTGATGAGTCCTAGTAACTGAAAGATCCCAGATAGCTTCGGCTTGGGGACGGAACTTCCGAATTTCTGACCTATCAACCTATGATGGTAGTGTAACGGACTACCATGGTTGTGACGGGTAACGGGGAATCAGGGTTCGATTCCGGAGAGGGAGCCTTAGAAACGGCTACCACATCCAAGGAAGGCAGCAGGCACGCAAATTACCCACTCTCCGCACGAGGAGGTAGTGACTAGAAATAATGATATGAACCTTTATGGTTTGTAATCAGAATGGAATGGACTTAAAAGCTCCATTGATGAACGAGTAGAGGGCAAGTCTGGTGCCAGCAGCCGCGGTAATACCAGCCTCTACAAGCGTATGCAATAGTTGCTGCGTTTAAAAAGCTCATAGTTGGATCTGTTTGAGTAGAACGGCAACATGGTCTTCAGTTAAATCTGTTGACTCGTTCCGCTCATCCTTCGCATCGAAGAAATAGTTTGCACTTAAATGTGACGAACTGTGGAAACGGTGTTTTCACCCTGAGAAAATTAGAGTGTTCAAAGCATCCTTTGGGATCGAATAATAAAGCATGGAATAATGGAGAATGACCCGCTACTCGATTGATGCCGGTTGGCTGAGTGCGGTAATGATTGAAAGGAACAGACGGGGGCATTTGTATTGCTACGTTAGAGGTGAAATTCTTGGATCGTGGCAAGACAAACTACTGCGAAAGCATTTGCCAAGAATGTTTTCATTAATCAAGAACGAAAGTCAGAGTATTGAAGAGGATTAGATACCCTCGTAATTCTGACCATAAACTATACCAACCTACAATTTGTCAAAGTCGATCTTGACTTGGCAAGAGATTAACCGGGAAACCAAAGTTTATTGGTTCCGGGGGAAGTATGGTTGCAAAATCGAAACTTAAAGGAATTGACGGAAGGGCACCACCAGGAGTGGAGCCTGCGGCTTAATTTGACTCAACACGGGAAAACTCACCCGGTCCAGACATCTTAAGGATTGACAGATTGAATATCTTTCATGATTATATGGGCGGTGGTGCATGGCCGTTCTTAGTTAGTGGAGTGATCTGTCTGGTTAATTCCGATAACGAACGAGATCTTCTCCATCTAAATAATGAAATTCACTATATGTGAATTCAAACACTTCTTAGAGGAACTATGCGGAATTAAATACCGCAGATGAAGTGAGGCTATAACAGGTCTGTGATGCCCTTAGATGTTCTGGACTGCACGCGCGCTACACTGTGTACTTTTAGATTGAGTACTCAGCCCTTGGTCCGAAATGGACTGGGCAATCAGAGAAAAGTACAGCGCTTCAAGGGGATCGTCTGTTGTAACTTGCAGACGTGAACCAGGAATTCCTGGTACTTATGAGTCAACAACTCATAGGGATTACGTCCCTGCCCTTTGTACACACCGCCCGTCGCTACTACTGATTGGATAGTTAAGCAAGAATTGCAAATTCCTACTGTTGGGACTTCGGTCTCCGGCAACGGGATGAAGCGGATCGAGCTTAATTGTCTAGAGGAAGTAAAAGTCGTAACAAGGTTTCCGTAGGGGAACCTGCGGAAGGATCAGTGATTGATTCCTTCGGGCATGGCTGCTGGTAGAGGCCATGTCTGTAGTGCGCATGACGCTCTGTCGCTAGAGATTGCTTGGCAACCAATCTCGAATTATGTATCGAGCTCAAAAACTACTTGTGTGGATACATAGTTCAGCAGTCATGGCAAGGGACTGCTTAAAGGGAGACTAGTTAGCAAAAGCAGCCTAGCAGAACTGCAGCTATCTAGATCTCAGAAGCTGGGTTATAGAAGCCCAGCTATAGACTTGTGAATGAGAAAGGCCTAAAAAGGTCCACAAGTCGCGTGGTTAGAACCGACACGCAAAAATCCCAGCGAGTGACAGAGCGTTGCGCTGTTCAGTGGGAAAGAGTTGAGCTACTCGGGGCGCCCACTGAACTTGCTCCGAGCCAAAGGCTCGAAAAAACACAGCTTAGCCTCAGATCCTTTACATAGAAGGCTAGCTAAAATAAACTTACCTTGGACGAGGGTAAAGTTTAGTCAGTTCTTAGGGGAGAGTAATCCACAGCTTCTCGCCCTCTGAACATTCTCCCAGATATGTAGGTCTGGGAGAGTCTCCTCCTGTTCTTCGGAATCTGGAGGTAGACAAAGACAGTACGATACGATCTTGCATCGGGATGACTAACCGATAATGATCATAATCTGACAATTTTTCCGGCTTGAGGCACCGGAGTCAGATTAAAGACACATACTGAACTAAAGGCGTATGTGCAAAGCTTGTCGGAGTGTAGAGAGTCAAGCTGAGTTGACTCGTCACGTGGTGATGACAACAGCCATGTGCAAAACACTCACAACTTTATCGTCTATGTGGAAAAGGTTGCTAACAGCGCTCTCTATGAGAGGCCCTCGCATATAACTATACGAGGAAAAGGCGATAGAGTTGTTTGAATGTGGGGCAGGTTCATCGACAAGCTAAGTTGATCACATTCTTGTTGTGGCATCCTACTAGAATTGGTCACGGTCTGCACCAACTCTCCCCAAGTTGGCCAGACTTAAAACTAGAAATAAGGTTTGCAGCTATGTGAACCTAGAAACTGTAAAGGAGTTGAAAGAACTTAAAGGAATTGAAAGAGGCCTTGAGGTATATCCTCTTGGTAAAGACCCACAAAAGCTCACAAAAGTGGCTTCGAAGGGCAAAACTGGTTCATCCAAAACAATTGGAGAGCTTAAAGCAGAACCAATTCGAATGAAACACTATTGGTGAAACTTCATCATGAGAACGTCACAAGCTGATCACGCTCTATGATATGACTAGTATTATGTTGCTTCTAGTAGGCTAAGCGCAAGCCGAAACATCAACATGTGAAAGTCGTAGAATTTTGCAATCAAACTGTGGCTAGTACTGTGATGTTACTAGTAACCTGGTGTTCCGTCATATGGCCAAGAGAGCATTTGAAGGCGAAACTTCTGCATGGGAAAGCTGCATCATGATCAAAATTTTATATCGAGTATTATGTTGACGTTAGTAGGCCTTGGCCGAAAACGCAGCATGTGAAAGGTATAGATAAAAGTTATTGTTGCAGTCAGTACTGTGTAGTTACTAGTAGCTGGATTTAAGCTCAAAATGAGACACTGTTGGTGAAACTTCATCATGAGAATGTCACAAGCTGATCAAGCTCTATGATATGACTAGTATTATGTTGCTTCTAGTAGGCTAAGCGCAAGCCGAAACATCAACATGTGAAAGTCGTAGAATTTTGCGATCAAATTGTGGCTAGTACTGTGATGTTACTAGTAACCTTGTGTTACGTCATATGGCCAAGAGAGCATTTGAAGGCGAAACTTCTGCATGGGGAAGCTGCATCATGAACAAAAGTTTATATCGAGTATTATGTTGACATTAGTAGGCCCTGGCCGAAAGCGCAGCATGTGAAAGGTATAGATAAAAGTTATCGTTGCAGTCAGTACTGTGTAGTTACTAGTAGCTGGATTTAAGCTCGAAATGAGACACTGTTGGTGAAACTTCATCATGAGAACGTCACAAGCTGATCACGCTCCATGATATGACTAGTATTATGTTGCTTCTAGTAGGCTAAGCGCAAGCCGAAACATCAACATGTGAAAGTCGTAGAATTTTGCGATCAAATTGTGGCTAGTACTGTGATGTTACTAGTAACCTTGTGTTACGTCATATGGCCAAGAGAGCATTTGAAGGCGAAACTTCTGCATGGGGAAGCTGCATCATGAACAAAAGTTTATATCGAGTATTATGTTGACGTTAGTAGGCCCTGGCCGAAAGCGCAGCATGTGAAAGGTATAGATAAAAGTTAGCGTTGCAGTCAGTACTGTGTAGTTACTAGTAGCTGGATTTAAGCTCGAAATGAGACACTGTTGGTGAAACTTCATCATGAGAACGTCACAAGCTGATCACGCTCTATGATATGACTAGTATTATGTTGCTTCTAGTAGGCTAAGCGCAAGCCGAAACATCAACATGTGAAAGTCGTAGAATTTTGCAATCAAACTGTGGCTAGTACTGTGATGTTACTAGTAACCTTTTCTTACGTCATATGGCCAAGAGAGCATTTGAAGGCGAAACTTCTGCATGGGGAAGCTGCATCATGAACAAAAGTTTATATCGAGTATTATGTTGACGTTAGTAGGCCCTGGCCGAAAGCGCAGCATGTGAAAGGTATAGATAAAAGTTATCGTTGCAGTCAGTACTGTGTAGTTACTAGTAGCTGGATTTAAGCTCGAAGTGAGACACTGTTGGTGAAACTTCATCATGAGAACGTCACAAGCTGATCACGCTCTATGATATGACTAGTATTATGTTGCTTATAGTAGGCTAAGCGCAAGCCGAAACATCAACATGTGAAAGTCGTAGAATTTTGCGATCAAACTGTGGCTAGTACTTTGATGATGCTTGTAGCCAACCGAATTGGTTGAAAAGCCCAATAAGTAAGCTAACTTGGGAGAGCTTGTTGGAAACCAAATGCTACTAGATTGGTCCAAATACATCCTTCAACAGGGGATCACTTGGCTCGCTTTACGAAGAGGAGCACAGCTATATGTGTTAATTCGGTATGAATCGCAAGATTTGTTTACCGACCTCTCTAACGCAAAAGGCGGTCTCGGCTTCGGCTGTTGACTGCGTCCGATTCAGGGTTATATAACTCTCGATTGAACACATTGATGTTCTATTGTTGGTGCTTCCAATAAAATTGGAACACTTAAAGCAGAACCGATTCAAATAATAGCATTCTGATCAATGATTGCATTCCTTGATCAAGAACTGCTGGAGTCATTGTGATGGCGAATTTTCTTCATAAGAAAATTGCAAAGAGACGGAACTTAATGAGACTAGTATTATGTTGTTTCTAGTAAGCGGAAGCTGAAACAGCAACATGTGAAAATCAAGTTTTGTTCAATGATCTCGAGGCGATAAGTACTATGAAGCAACTAGTAGCCTAAGCATGACTCAGATTTGAGACAGTCAAAAAGACTGGCGAAACTTCTTCACATGAAAGTTACATAGAGAACTACAAATGTATACAGCGAGTATTATGTTGTTTCTAGTAGGCGAAAGCTGAAACATCAACATGTGAAAGTTGTCTGCAAACTGTAGAACGATATGTGATTAGTACTGTGCTGTTACTAGTAGCCAGTCTGACTGTAGAAGCCAAGACAAAGGGAAACTAATGCATCTGAAAAGGACAAGTTATGGAAAGGTATGCACGATAAGTATTATGTTGTTTCTAGTAAGCGGCAGCTGAAACATCAACATGTGAACGTCGTTGTGTACAGTAACCTAGAACTATATAGTCCTTAGTAACGTGCATTTACTAGTACCTGTAATTGGTATTCAGACTCAGGCAGTTTGGAATAGTTTGGCAAAGATGCACCAGAGAAAACTGGGATTTGATACAGAAATTGTTGAATACAAGTATTATGCTGCTTCTAGTAGGTTGAATCCGAAACATCAGCATGTGAAAATTGAAAACATTTCTGGTTCGAATTGTCACAAGTATTTGGTGATCTGAGTAGCCAAACTCACTACAACGCCAATTGAAGGCAAAAATTCTCAACGGGAAAAGCTATTCTCATTGAATGAGCTAACAAGACGAGTATTATGTTGCTTCTAGTAGGCGAAAGCCAAACATCAACATGTGAAAGTCTTGCTGAACAAATTTAATGTTGTTGAGCTCAGTACCGTGTGAATTAGTAGCCATAATTGGCGAGCGAAAATTGAACTGGCGAAACTTCGTCTTTGGAAAATTGCAGATGCCGAGCACTTATTTTGCAACGAGTATTATGTTGACTGTAGTAAGCGAAAGCCGAAACAGCAACATGTGAAAGCTGTTGAAATTTGTGGTCATTTTTGCAATAAGTACAAGGAGTGTAACTAGTAGCCAGGTCAAAATTTGGGATAAGAATGAGCAAAAATTCTGCATGAGAACAGTTGGAATTATGAA
>NW_027452411.1:7500-29847 GCF_964194025.1 Convolutriloba macropyga | reverse complement strand
AAGCCTAAGCTAGCTAGCTCAAGCTCAAGCTAGCTAGCTAGCTCAAGCTCAAGCTCAAGCTAGCTAGCTCAAGCTCAAGCTCAAGCTACTAGCTAGCTCAAGTCTAGCTAGCTCAGCTCAAGCTAGCTAGCTAGCTCAAGCTCAAGCTAGCTAGCTCAAGCTCAAGCTCAAGCTAGCTAGCTCAGCTCAAGCTAGCTAAGCTAGCTCAAGCTCAAGCTAGCTAGCTAGCTCAAGCTCAAGCTAGCTAGCTAGCTCAAGCTCAAGCTAGCTAGCTAGCTCAAGCTAGCTAGCTAGCTCAAGCTCAAGCTAGCTAGCTCAAGCTCAAGCTAGCTAGCTAGCTCAAGCTCAAGCTCAAGCTAGCTAGCTCAAGCTCAAGCTCAAGCTAGCTAGCTAGCTCAAGCTCAAGCTAGCTAGCTAGCTCAAGCTCAAGCTAGCTAGCTAGCTCAAGTTCAAGCTAGCTAGCTAGCTCAAGCTCAAGCTAGCTAGCTCAAGCTCAAGCTAGCTAGCTCAAGCTCAAGCCAGCTAGCTCAAGCTCAAGCTCAAGCTAGCTAGCTAGCTCAAGCTCAAGCTCAAGCTCAAGCTAGCTAGCTCAAGCTCAAGCTAGCTAGCTAGCTCAAGCTCAAGCTAGCTAGCTCAAGCTCAAGCTAGCTAGCTCAAGCTCAAGCCAGCTAGCTCAAGCTCAAGCTCAAGCTAGCTAGCTAGCTCAAGCTCAAGCTAGCTAGCTCAAGCTCAAGCTAGCTAGCTAGCTAGCTCAAGCTCAAGCTCAAGCTAGCTAGCTCAAGCTCAAGCTCAAGCTAGCTAGCTCAAGCTCAAGCTCAAGCTAGCTAGCTCAAGCTCAAGCTAAGCTAGCTAGCTCAAGCCCAAGCTCAAGCTAGCTAGCTAGCTCAAGCTCAAGCTAGCTAGCTCAAGCTCAAGCTCAAGCTCAAGCTAGCTAGCTAGCTCAAGCTCAAGCTCAAGCTAGCTAGCTAGCTCAAGCTCAAGCTAGCTAGCTCAAGCTCAAGCTAGCTAGCTAGCTCAAGTTCAAGCTAGCTAGCTAGCTCAAGCTCAAGCTAGCTAGCTAGCTCAAGCTCAAGCTAGCTAGCTCAAGCTCAAGCTAGCTAGCTCAAGCTCAAGCTAGCTAGCTAGCTCAAGCTCAAGCTCAAGCTAGCTAGCTCAAGCTCAAGCTCAAGCTAGCTAGCTAGCTCAAGCTCAAGCTAGCTAGCTAGCTCAAGCTCAAGCTAGCTAGCTAGCTCAAGTTCAAGCTAGCTAGCTAGCTCAAGCTCAAGCTAGCTAGCTCAAGCTCAAGCTAGCTAGCTCAAACTCAAGCTAGCTAGCTAGCTCAAGTTCAAGCTAGCTAGCTAGCTCAAGCTCAAGCTAGCTAGCTAGCTCAAGCTCAAGCTAGCTAGCTCAAGCTCAAGCTAGCTAGCTCAAGCTCAAGCTAGCTAGCTAGCTCAAGCTCAAGCTCAAGCTAGCTAGCTCAAGCTCAAGCTCAAGCTAGCTAGCTAGCTCAAGCTCAAGCTAGCTAGCTAGCTCAAGCTCAAGCTAGCTAGCTAGCTCAAGTTCAAGCTAGCTAGCTAGGTCAAGCTCAAGCTAGCTAGCTCAAGCTCAAGCTAGCTAGCTCAAGCTCAAGCCAGCTAGCTCAAGCTCAAGCTCAAGCTAGCTAGCTAGCTCAAGCACAAGCTTGCTAGCTAGCTCAAGCTCAAGCTAGCTAGCTCAAGCTCAAGCTAGCTAGCTCAAGCTCAAGCTAGCTAGCTCAAGCTCAAGCTCAAGCTAGCTAGCTAGCTCAAGCACAAGCTTGCTAGCTAGCTCAAGCTCAAGCTAGCTAGCTCAAGCTCAAGCTAGCTAGCTCAAGCTCAAGCTAGCTAGCTAGCTCAAGCTCAAGCTCAAGCTAGCTAGCTCAAGCTCAAGCTCAAGCTAGCTAGCTAGCTCAAGCTCAAGCTAGCTAGCTAGCTCAAGCTCAAGCTAGCTAGCTAGCTCAAGCTCAAGCTAGCTAGCTCAAGCTCAAGCTCAAGCTAGCTAGCTAGCTCAAGCTAGCTAGCTAGCTCAAGCTCAAGCTAGCTAGCTAGCTCAAGTTCAAGCTAGCTAGCTAGCTCAAGCTCAAGCTAGCTAGCTAGCTCAAGCTCAAGCTAGCTAGCTCAAGCTCAAGCTAGCTAGCTCAAGCTCAAGCTAGCTAGCTAGCTCAAGCTCAAGCTCAAGCTAGCTAGCTCAAGCTCAAGCTCAAGCTAGCTAGCTAGCTCAAGCTCAAGCTAGCTAGCTAGCTCAAGCTCAAGCTAGCTAGCTAGCTCAAGTTCAAGCTAGCTAGCTAGCTCAAGCTCAAGCTAGCTAGCTCAAGCTCAAGCTAGCTAGCTCAAGCTCAAGCCAGCTAGCTCAAGCTCAAGCTCAAGCTAGCTAGCTAGCTCAAGCTCAAGCTCAAGCTAGCTAGCTAGCTCAAGTTCAAGCTAGCTAGCTAGCTCAAGCTCAAGCTAGCTAGCTCAAGCTCAAGCTAGCTAGCTCAAGCTCAAGCCAGCTAGCTCAAGCTCAATCTCAAGCTAGCTAGCTAGCTCAAGCTCAAGCTAGCTAGCTCAAGCTCAAGCTAGCTAGCTAGCTAGCTCAAGCTCAAGCTCAAGCTAGCTAGCTCAAGCTCAAGCTCAAGCTAGCTAGCTCAAGCTCAAGCTCAAGCTAGCTAGCTCAAGCTCAAGCTCAAGCTAGCTAGCTCAAGCTCAAGCTCAAGCTAGCTAGCTAGCTCAAGCTCAAGCTAGCTAGCTCAAGCTCAAGCTCAAGCTCAAGCTAGCTAGCTAGCTAGCTCAAGCTCAAGCTCAAGCTAGCTAGCTAGCTCAAGCTCAAGCTAGCTAGCTCAAGCTCAAGCCAGCTAGCTCAAGCTCAAGCTCAAGCTAGCTAGCTAGCTCAAGCTCAAGCTAGCTAGCTCAAGCTCAAGCCAGCTAGCTCAAGCTCAAGCTCAAGCTCAAGCTAGCTAGCTAGCTCAAGCTCAAGCTAGATAGCTAGCTCAAGCTAGCTAGCTAGCTCAAGCTCAAGCTCAAGCTAGCTAGCTAGCTAGCTCAAGCTCAAGCTAGCTAGCTCAAGCTCAAGCCAGCTAGCTCAAGCTCAAGCTCAAGCTAGCTAGCTAGCTCAAGCTCAAGCTAGCTAGCTCAAGCTCAAGCTCAAGCGAGCTAGCTAGCTCAAGCTCAAGCTAGCTAGCTAGCTCAAGCTCAAGCTAGCTAACTCAAGCTAACTCAGCTAGCTCAAGCTAACTCAAGCTAGCTAAAGCTAACTCAAGCTAACTCAAGCTAACTCAAGCTAACTCAAGCTAGCTAAAGCTAACTCAAGCTAACTCAAGCTAACCCGAGCTAACTCAAGCTAGCTCAAGCTAACCCAAGCTAGCTAAAGCTAACTCAAGCTAACTCAAGCTAATTCAAGCTAACTCAAGCTAACTCAAGCTAACTCAAGCTAACTCAAGCTAGCTAAAGCTAACTCAAGCTAACTCAAGCTAACTCAAGCTAACCCGAGCTAACTCAAGCTAACTGAAGGTAGCTAAAGCTAGTTCAAGCTAACTCAAGCTAGCTAAAGCTAAGACAAGCTAACTCAAGCTAACTCAAGCTAACTCAAGCTAACTCAAGCTAACTCAAGCTAGTTCAAGCTAACTCAAGCTAACTCAAGCTAACTCAAGCTAGCTAAAGCTAACTCAAGCTAACTCAAGCTAACTCAAGCTAACCCGAGCTAACTCAAGCTAACTCAAGGTAGCTAAAGCTAGTTCAAGCTAACTCAAGCTAGCTAAAGCTAAGACAAGCTAACTCAAGCTAACTCAAGCTAACTCAAGCTAACTCAAGCTAACTCAAGCTAGTTCAAGCTAACTCAAGCTAGCTAAAGCTAACTCAAGCTAACTCAAGCTAACTCAAGCTAGCTCAAGCTAACTCAAGCTAGTTCAAGCTAACTCAAGCTAGCTAAAGCTAACTCAAGCTAACTCAAGCTAACTCAAGCTAACTCAAGCTAGCTAAAGCTAACTCAAGCTAACTCAAGCTAACCCGAGCTAACTCAAGCTAGCTCAAGCTAACCCAAGCTAGCTAAAGCTAACTCAAGCTAACTCAAGCTAATTCAAGCTAACTCAAGCTAACTCAAGCTAACTCAAGCTAACTCAAGCTAGCTAAAGCTAACTCAAGCTAACTCAAGCTAACTCAAGCTAACCCGAGCTAACTCAAGCTAACTCAAGGTAGCTAAAGCTAGTTCAAGCTAACTCAAGCTAGCTAAAGCTAAGACAAGCTAACTCAAGCTAACTCAAGCTAACTCAAGCTAACTCAAGCTAACTCAAGCTAACTCAAGCTAGCTAAAGCTAACTCAAGCTAACTCAAGCTAACTCAAGCTAACCCGAGCTAACTCAAGCTAACTCAAGGTAGCTAAAGCTAGTTCAAGCTAACTCAAGCTAGCTAAAGCTAAGACAAGCTAACTCAAGCTAACTCAAGCTAACTCAAGCTAACTCAAGCTAACTAAAGCTAGTTCAAGCTAACTCAAGCTAGCTAAAGCTAACTCAAGCTAACTCAAGCTAACTCAAGCTAGCTCAAGCTAACTCAAGCTAGTTCAAGCTAACTCAAGCTAGCTAAAGCTAACTCAAGCTAACTCAAGCTAACTCAAGCTAACTCAAGCTAGCTAAAGCTAACTCAAGCTAACTCAAGCTAACCCGAGCTAACTCAAGCTAGCTCAAGCTAACCCAAGCTAGCTAAAGCTAACTCAAGCTAACTCAAGCTAATTCAAGCTAACTCAAGCTAACTCAAGCTAACTCAAGCTAACTCAAGCTAGCTAAAGCTAACTCAAGCTAACTCAAGCTAACTCAAGCTAACCCGAGCTAACTCAAGCTAACTCAAGGTAGCTAAAGCTAGTTCAAGCTAACTCAAGCTAGCTAAAGCTAAGACAAGCTAACTCAAGCTAACTCAAGCTAACTCAAGCTAACTCAAGCTAACTCAAGCTAACTCAAGCTAGTTCAAGCTAACTCAAGCTAACTCAAGCTAACTCAAGCTAGCTAAAGCTAACTCAAGCTAACTCAAGCTAACTCAAGCTAACCCGAGCTAACTCAAGCTAACTCAAGGTAGCTAAAGCTAGTTCAAGCTAGCTCAAGCTAGCTAAAGCTAAGACAAGCTAACTCAAGCTAACTCAAGCTAACTCAAGCTAACTCAAGCTAGTTCAAGCTAACTCAAGCTAGCTAAAGCTAACTCAAGCTAACTCAAGCTAACTCAAGCTAGCTCAAGCTAACTCAAGCTAGTTCAAGCTAACTCAAGCTAGCTAAAGCTAACTCAAGCTAACTCAAGCTAACTCAAGCTAGCTCAAGCTAACTCAAGCTAACTCAAGCTAACTCAAGCTAACCCGAGCTAACTCAAGCTAACTCAAGGTAGCTAAAGCTAGTTCAAGCTAGCTCAAGCTAGCTAAAGCTAAGACAAGCTAACTCAAGCTAACTCAAGCTAACTCAAGCTAACTCAAGCTAGTTCAAGCTAACTCAAGCTAGCTAAAGCTAACTCAAGCTAACTCAAGCTAACTCAAGGTAGCTCAAGCTAACTCAAGCTAGTTCAAGCTAACTCAAGCTAGCTAAAGCTAACTCAAGCTAACTCAAGCTAACTCAAGCTAGCTCAAGCTAACTCAAGCTAGTTCAAGCTAACTCAAGCTAGCTAAAGCTAACTCAAGCTAACTCAAGCTAACTCAAGCTAACTCAAGCTAGCTAAAGCTAACTCAAGCTAACTCAAGCTAACCCGAGCTAACTCAAGCTAGCTCAAGCTAACCCAAGCTAGCTAAAGCTAACTCAAGCTAACTCAAGCTAATTCAAGCTAACTCAAGCTAACTCAAGCTAACTCAAGCTAACTCAAGCTAGCTAAAGCTAACTCAAGCTAACTCAAGCTAACTCAAGCTAACCCGAGCTAACTCAAGCTAACTCAAGGTAGCTAAAGCTAGTTCAAGCTAACTCAAGCTAGCTAAAGCTAAGACAAGCTAACTCAAGCTAACTCAAGCTAACTCAAGCTAACTCAAGCTAACTCAAGCTAGTTCAAGCTAACTCAAGCTAACTCAAGCTAACTCAAGCTAGCTAAAGCTAACTCAAGCTAACTCAAGCTAACTCAAGCTAACCCGAGCTAACTCAAGCTAACTCAAGGTAGCTAAAGCTAGTTCAAGCTAGCTCAAGCTAGCTAAAGCTAAGACAAGCTAACTCAAGCTAACTCAAGCTAACTCAAGCTAGTTCAAGCTAACTCAAGCTAGCTAAAGCTAACTCAAGCTAACTCAAGCTAACTCAAGCTAGCTCAAGCTAACTCAAGCTAGTTCAAGCTAACTCAAGCTAGCTAAAGCTAACTCAAGCTAACTCAAGCTAACTCAAGCTAACTCAAGCTAGCTAAAGCTAACTCAAGCTAACTCAAGCTAACCCGAGCTAACTCAAGCTAGCTCAAGCTAACCCAAGCTAGCTAAAGCTAACTCAAGCTAACTCAAGCTAATTCAAGCTAACTCAAGCTAACTCAAGCTAACTCAAGCTAACTCAAGCTAGCTAAAGCTAACTCAAGCTAACTCAAGCTAACTCAAGCTAACCCGAGCTAACTCAAGCTAACTCAAGGTAGCTAAAGCTAGTTCAAGCTAACTCAAGCTAGCTAAAGCTAAGACAAGCTAACTCAAGCTAACTCAAGCTAACTCAAGCTAACTCAAGCTAACTCAAGCTAACTCAAGCTAGTTCAAGCTAACTCAAGCTAACTCAAGCTAACTCAAGCTAGCTAAAGCTAACTCAAGCTAACTCAAGCTAACTCAAGCTAACCCGAGCTAACTCAAGCTAACTCAAGGTAGCTAAAGCTAGTTCAAGCTAACTCAAGCTAGCTAAAGCTAAGACAAGCTAACTCAAGCTAACTCAAGCTAACTCAAGCTAACTCAAGCTAACTAAAGCTAGTTCAAGCTAACTCAAGCTAGCTAAAGCTAACTCAAGCTAACTCAAGCTAACTCAAGCTAGCTCAAGCTAACTCAAGCTAGTTCAAGCTAACTCAAGCTAGCTAAAGCTAACTCAAGCTAACTCAAGCTAACTCAAGCTAACTCAAGCTAGCTAAAGCTAACCCGAGCTAACTCAAGCTAGCTCAAGCTAACCCAAGCTAGCTAAAGCTAACTCAAGCTAACTCAAGCTAATTCAAGCTAACTCAAGCTAACTCAAGCTAACTCAAGCTAACTCAAGCTAGCTAAAGCTAACTCAAGCTAACTCAAGCTAACTCAAGCTAACCCGAGCTAACTCAAGCTAACTCAAGGTAGCTAAAGCTAGTTCAAGCTAACTCAAGCTAGCTAAAGCTAAGACAAGCTAACTCAAGCTAACTCAAGCTAACTCAAGCTAACTCAAGCTAACTCAAGCTAACTCAAGCTAGTTCAAGCTAACTCAAGCTAACTCAAGCTAACTCAAGCTAGCTAAAGCTAACTCAAGCTAACTCAAGCTAACTCAAGCTAACCCGAGCTAACTCAAGCTAACTCAAGGTAGCTAAAGCTAGTTCAAGCTAACTCAAGCTAGCTAAAGCTAAGACAAGCTAACTCAAGCTAACTCAAGCTAACTCAAGCTAACTCAAGCTAACTAAAGCTAGTTCAAGCTAACTCAAGCTAGCTAAAGCTAACTCAAGCTAACTCAAGCTAACTCAAGCTAGCTCAAGCTAACTCAAGCTAGTTCAAGCTAACTCAAGCTAGCTAAAGCTAACTCAAGCTAACTCAAGCTAACTCAAGCTAACTCAAGCTAGCTAAAGCTAACTCAAGCTAACTCAAGCTAACCCGAGCTAACTCAAGCTAGCTCAAGCTAACCCAAGCTAGCTAAAGCTAACTCAAGCTAACTCAAGCTAATTCAAGCTAACTCAAGCTAACTCAAGCTAACTCAAGCTAACTCAAGCTAGCTAAAGCTAACTCAAGCTAACTCAAGCTAACTCAAGCTAACCCGAGCTAACTCAAGCTAACTCAAGGTAGCTAAAGCTAGTTCAAGCTAACTCAAGCTAGCTAAAGCTAAGACAAGCTAACTCAAGCTAACTCAAGCTAACTCAAGCTAACTCAAGCTAACTCAAGCTAGTTCAAGCTAACTTAATGAAGTTAACCCAAGCTAACTTGGGTTAATGAAGTCAAACTCAAGCTAACCCGAGCTAACTCAAGCTAACTCAAGCTAATTCAAGCTAACTCAAGCTAACTCAAGCTAATTCAAGCTAACTCAAGCTAATTCAAGCTAACTCAAGCTAGCTAAAGCTAACTCAAGCTAACTCAAGCTAACTCAAGCTAGCTCAAGCTAACTCAAGCTAACTCAAGCTAACTCAAGCTAACCCGAGCTAACTCAAGCTAACTCAAGGTAGCTAAAGCTAGTTCAAGCTAGCTCAAGCTAGCTAAAGCTAAGACAAGCTAACTCAAGCTAACTCAAGCTAACTCAAGCTAGTTCAAGCTAACTCAAGCTAGCTAAAGCTAACTCAAGCTAACTCAAGCTAACTCAAGCTAGCTCAAGCTAACTCAAGCTAGTTCAAGCTAACTCAAGCTAGCTAAAGCTAACTCAAGCTAACTCAAGCTAACTCAAGCTAGCTCAAGCTAACTCAAGCTAGTTCAAGCTAACTCAAGCTAGCTAAAGCTAACTCAAGCTAACTCAAGCTAACTCAAGCTAACTCAAGCTAGCTAAAGCTAACTCAAGCTAACTCAAGCTAACCCGAGCTAACTCAAGCTAGCTCAAGCTAACCCAAGCTAGCTAAAGCTAACTCAAGCTAACTCAAGCTAATTCAAGCTAACTCAAGCTAACTCAAGCTAACTCAAGCTAACTCAAGCTAGCTAAAGCTAACTCAAGCTAACTCAAGCTAACTCAAGCTAACCCGAGCTAACTCAAGCTAACTCAAGGTAGCTAAAGCTAGTTCAAGCTAACTCAAGCTAGCTAAAGCTAAGACAAGCTAACTCAAGCTAACTCAAGCTAACTCAAGCTAACTCAAGCTAACTCAAGCTAGTTCAAGCTAACTCAAGCTAACTCAAGCTAACTCAAGCTAGCTAAAGCTAACTCAAGCTAACTCAAGCTAACTCAAGCTAACCCGAGCTAACTCAAGCTAACTCAAGGTAGCTAAAGCTAGTTCAAGCTAGCTCAAGCTAGCTAAAGCTAAGACAAGCTAACTCAAGCTAACTCAAGCTAACTCAAGCTAGTTCAAGCTAACTCAAGCTAGCTAAAGCTAACTCAAGCTAACTCAAGCTAACTCAAGCTAGCTCAAGCTAACTCAAGCTAGTTCAAGCTAACTCAAGCTAGCTAAAGCTAACTCAAGCTAACTCAAGCTAACTCAAGCTAACTCAAGCTAGCTAAAGCTAACTCAAGCTAACTCAAGCTAACCCGAGCTAACTCAAGCTAGCTCAAGCTAACCCAAGCTAGCTAAAGCTAACTCAAGCTAACTCAAGCTAATTCAAGCTAACTCAAGCTAACTCAAGCTAACTCAAGCTAACTCAAGCTAGCTAAAGCTAACTCAAGCTAACTCAAGCTAACTCAAGCTAACCCGAGCTAACTCAAGCTAACTCAAGGTAGCTAAAGCTAGTTCAAGCTAACTCAAGCTAGCTAAAGCTAAGACAAGCTAACTCAAGCTAACTCAAGCTAACTCAAGCTAACTCAAGCTAACTCAAGCTAACTCAAGCTAGTTCAAGCTAACTCAAGCTAACTCAAGCTAACTCAAGCTAGCTAAAGCTAACTCAAGCTAACTCAAGCTAACTCAAGCTAACCCGAGCTAACTCAAGCTAACTCAAGGTAGCTAAAGCTAGTTCAAGCTAACTCAAGCTAGCTAAAGCTAAGACAAGCTAACTCAAGCTAACTCAAGCTAACTCAAGCTAACTCAAGCTAACTAAAGCTAGTTCAAGCTAACTCAAGCTAGCTAAAGCTAACTCAAGCTAACTCAAGCTAACTCAAGCTAGCTCAAGCTAACTCAAGCTAGTTCAAGCTAACTCAAGCTAGCTAAAGCTAACTCAAGCTAACTCAAGCTAACTCAAGCTAACTCAAGCTAGCTAAAGCTAACCCGAGCTAACTCAAGCTAGCTCAAGCTAACCCAAGCTAGCTAAAGCTAACTCAAGCTAACTCAAGCTAATTCAAGCTAACTCAAGCTAACTCAAGCTAACTCAAGCTAACTCAAGCTAGCTAAAGCTAACTCAAGCTAACTCAAGCTAACTCAAGCTAACCCGAGCTAACTCAAGCTAACTCAAGGTAGCTAAAGCTAGTTCAAGCTAACTCAAGCTAGCTAAAGCTAAGACAAGCTAACTCAAGCTAACTCAAGCTAACTCAAGCTAACTCAAGCTAACTCAAGCTAACTCAAGCTAGTTCAAGCTAACTCAAGCTAACTCAAGCTAACTCAAGCTAGCTAAAGCTAACTCAAGCTAACTCAAGCTAACTCAAGCTAACCCGAGCTAACTCAAGCTAACTCAAGGTAGCTAAAGCTAGTTCAAGCTAACTCAAGCTAGCTAAAGCTAAGACAAGCTAACTCAAGCTAACTCAAGCTAACTCAAGCTAACTCAAGCTAACTCAAGCTAGTTCAAGCTAACTCAAGCTAGCTAAAGCTAACTCAAGCTAACTCAAGCTAACTCAAGCTAGCTCAAGCTAACTCAAGCTAGTTCAAGCTAACTCAAGCTAGCTAAAGCTAACTCAAGCTAACTCAAGCTAACTCAAGCTAACTCAAGCTAGCTAAAGCTAACTCAAGCTAACTCAAGCTAACCCGAGCTAACTCAAGCTAGCTCAAGCTAACCCAAGCTAGCTAAAGCTAACTCAAGCTAACTCAAGCTAATTCAAGCTAACTCAAGCTAACTCAAGCTAACTCAAGCTAACTCAAGCTAGCTAAAGCTAACTCAAGCTAACTCAAGCTAACTCAAGCTAACCCGAGCTAACTCAAGCTAACTCAAGGTAGCTAAAGCTAGTTCAAGCTAACTCAAGCTAGCTAAAGCTAAGACAAGCTAACTCAAGCTAACTCAAGCTAACTCAAGCTAACTCAAGCTAACTCAAGCTAACTCAAGCTAGCTAAAGCTAACTCAAGCTAACTCAAGCTAACTCAAGCTAACCCGAGCTAACTCAAGCTAACTCAAGGTAGCTAAAGCTAGTTCAAGCTAACTCAAGCTAGCTAAAGCTAAGACAAGCTAACTCAAGCTAACTCAAGCTAACTCAAGCTAACTCAAGCTAACTAAAGCTAGTTCAAGCTAACTCAAGCTAGCTAAAGCTAACTCAAGCTAACTCAAGCTAACTCAAGCTAGCTCAAGCTAACTCAAGCTAGTTCAAGCTAACTCAAGCTAGCTAAAGCTAACTCAAGCTAACTCAAGCTAACTCAAGCTAACTCAAGCTAGCTAAAGCTAACTCAAGCTAACTCAAGCTAACCCGAGCTAACTCAAGCTAGCTCAAGCTAACCCAAGCTAGCTAAAGCTAACTCAAGCTAACTCAAGCTAATTCAAGCTAACTCAAGCTAACTCAAGCTAACTCAAGCTAACTCAAGCTAGCTAAAGCTAACTCAAGCTAACTCAAGCTAACTCAAGCTAACCCGAGCTAACTCAAGCTAACTCAAGGTAGCTAAAGCTAGTTCAAGCTAACTCAAGCTAGCTAAAGCTAAGACAAGCTAACTCAAGCTAACTCAAGCTAACTCAAGCTAACTCAAGCTAACTCAAGCTAACTCAAGCTAGTTCAAGCTAACTCAAGCTAACTCAAGCTAACTCAAGCTAGCTAAAGCTAACTCAAGCTAACTCAAGCTAACTCAAGCTAACCCGAGCTAACTCAAGCTAACTCAAGGTAGCTAAAGCTAGTTCAAGCTAGCTCAAGCTAGCTAAAGCTAAGACAAGCTAACTCAAGCTAACTCAAGCTAACTCAAGCTAACTCAAGCTAGTTCAAGCTAACTCAAGCTAGCTAAAGCTAACTCAAGCTAACTCAAGCTAACTCAAGCTAGCTCAAGCTAACTCAAGCTAGTTCAAGCTAACTCAAGCTAGCTAAAGCTAACTCAAGCTAACTCAAGCTAACTCAAGCTAGCTCAAGCTAACTCAAGCTAACTCAAGCTAACTCAAGCTAACCCGAGCTAACTCAAGCTAACTCAAGGTAGCTAAAGCTAGTTCAAGCTAGCTCAAGCTAGCTAAAGCTAAGACAAGCTAACTCAAGCTAACTCAAGCTAACTCAAGCTAACTCAAGCTAGTTCAAGCTAACTCAAGCTAGCTAAAGCTAACTCAAGCTAACTCAAGCTAACTCAAGCTAGCTCAAGCTAACTCAAGCTAGTTCAAGCTAACTCAAGCTAGCTAAAGCTAACTCAAGCTAACTCAAGCTAACTCAAGCTAGCTCAAGCTAACTCAAGCTAGTTCAAGCTAACTCAAGCTAGCTAAAGCTAACTCAAGCTAACTCAAGCTAACTCAAGCTAACTCAAGCTAGCTAAAGCTAACTCAAGCTAACTCAAGCTAACCCGAGCTAACTCAAGCTAGCTCAAGCTAACCCAAGCTAGCTAAAGCTAACTCAAGCTAACTCAAGCTAATTCAAGCTAACTCAAGCTAACTCAAGCTAACTCAAGCTAACTCAAGCTAGCTAAAGCTAACTCAAGCTAACTCAAGCTAACTCAAGCTAACCCGAGCTAACTCAAGCTAACTCAAGGTAGCTAAAGCTAGTTCAAGCTAACTCAAGCTAGCTAAAGCTAAGACAAGCTAACTCAAGCTAACTCAAGCTAACTCAAGCTAACTCAAGCTAACTCAAGCTAGTTCAAGCTAACTCAAGCTAACTCAAGCTAACTCAAGCTAGCTAAAGCTAACTCAAGCTAACTCAAGCTAACTCAAGCTAACCCGAGCTAACTCAAGCTAACTCAAGGTAGCTAAAGCTAGTTCAAGCTAGCTCAAGCTAGCTAAAGCTAAGACAAGCTAACTCAAGCTAACTCAAGCTAACTCAAGCTAGTTCAAGCTAACTCAAGCTAGCTAAAGCTAACTCAAGCTAACTCAAGCTAACTCAAGCTAGCTCAAGCTAACTCAAGCTAGTTCAAGCTAACTCAAGCTAGCTAAAGCTAACTCAAGCTAACTCAAGCTAACTCAAGCTAACTCAAGCTAGCTAAAGCTAACTCAAGCTAACTCAAGCTAACCCGAGCTAACTCAAGCTAGCTCAAGCTAACCCAAGCTAGCTAAAGCTAACTCAAGCTAACTCAAGCTAATTCAAGCTAACTCAAGCTAACTCAAGCTAACTCAAGCTAACTCAAGCTAGCTAAAGCTAACTCAAGCTAACTCAAGCTAACTCAAGCTAACCCGAGCTAACTCAAGCTAACTCAAGGTAGCTAAAGCTAGTTCAAGCTAACTCAAGCTAGCTAAAGCTAAGACAAGCTAACTCAAGCTAACTCAAGCTAACTCAAGCTAACTCAAGCTAACTCAAGCTAACTCAAGCTAGCTAAAGCTAACTCAAGCTAACTCAAGCTAACTCAAGCTAACCCGAGCTAACTCAAGCTAACTCAAGGTAGCTAAAGTTAGTTCAAGCTAACTCAAGCTAGCTAAAGCTAAGACAAGCTAACTCAAGCTAACTCAAGCTAACTCAAGCTAACTCAAGCTAACTAAAGCTAGTTCAAGCTAACTCAAGCTAGCTAAAGCTAACTCAAGCTAACTCAAGCTAACTCAAGCTAGCTCAAGCTAACTCAAGCTAGTTCAAGCTAACTCAAGCTAGCTAAAGCTAACTCAAGCTAACTCAAGCTAACTCAAGCTAACTCAAGCTAGCTAAAGCTAACTCAAGCTAACTCAAGCTAACCCGAGCTAACTCAAGCTAGCTCAAGCTAACCCAAGCTAGCTAAAGCTAACTCAAGCTAACTCAAGCTAACTAAAGCTAGTTCAAGCTAACTCAAGCTAGCTAAAGCTAACTCAAGCTAACTCAAGCTAACTCAAGCTAGCTCAAGCTAACTCAAGCTAGTTCAAGCTAACTCAAGCTAGCTAAAGCTAACTCAAGCTAACTCAAGCTAACTCAAGCTAACTCAAGCTAGCTAAAGCTAACTCAAGCTAACTCAAGCTAACCCGAGCTAACTCAAGCTAGCTCAAGCTAACCCAAGCTAGCTAAAGCTAACTCAAGCTAACTCAAGCTAATTCAAGCTAACTCAAGCTAACTCAAGCTAACTCAAGCTAACTCAAGCTAGCTAAAGCTAACTCAAGCTAACTCAAGCTAACTCAAGCTAACCCGAGCTAACTCAAGCTAACTCAAGGTAGCTAAAGCTAGTTCAAGCTAACTCAAGCTAGCTAAAGCTAAGACAAGCTAACTCAAGCTAACTCAAGCTAACTCAAGCTAACTCAAGCTAACTCAAGCTAACTCAAGCTAGCTAAAGCTAACTCAAGCTAACTCAAGCTAACTCAAGCTAACCCGAGCTAACTCAAGCTAACTCAAGGTAGCTAAAGCTAGTTCAAGCTAACTCAAGCTAGCTAAAGCTAAGACAAGCTAACTCAAGCTAACTCAAGCTAACTCAAGCTAACTCAAGCTAACTAAAGCTAGTTCAAGCTAACTCAAGCTAGCTAAAGCTAACTCAAGCTAACTCAAGCTAACTCAAGCTAGCTCAAGCTAACTCAAGCTAGTTCAAGCTAACTCAAGCTAGCTAAAGCTAACTCAAGCTAACTCAAGCTAACTCAAGCTAACTCAAGCTAGCTAAAGCTAACTCAAGCTAACTCAAGCTAACCCGAGCTAACTCAAGCTAGCTCAAGCTAACCCAAGCTAGCTAAAGCTAACTCAAGCTAACTCAAGCTAATTCAAGCTAACTCAAGCTAACTCAAGCTAACTCAAGCTAACTCAAGCTAGCTAAAGCTAACTCAAGCTAACTCAAGCTAACTCAAGCTAACCCGAGCTAACTCAAGCTAACTCAAGGTAGCTAAAGCTAGTTCAAGCTAACTCAAGCTAGCTAAAGCTAAGACAAGCTAACTCAAGCTAACTCAAGCTAACTCAAGCTAACTCAAGCTAACTCAAGCTAACTCAAGCTAGTTCAAGCTAACTCAAGCTAACTCAAGCTAACTCAAGCTAGCTAAAGCTAACTCAAGCTAACTCAAGCTAACTCAAGCTAACCCGAGCTAACTCAAGCTAACTCAAGGTAGCTAAAGCTAGTTCAAGCTAGCTCAAGCTAGCTAAAGCTAAGACAAGCTAACTCAAGCTAACTCAAGCTAACTCAAGCTAACTCAAGCTAGTTCAAGCTAACTCAAGCTAGCTAAAGCTAACTCAAGCTAACTCAAGCTAACTCAAGCTAGCTCAAGCTAACTCAAGCTAGTTCAAGCTAACTCAAGCTAGCTAAAGCTAACTCAAGCTAACTCAAGCTAACTCAAGCTAGCTCAAGCTAACTCAAGCTAACTCAAGCTAACTCAAGCTAACCCGAGCTAACTCAAGCTAACTCAAGGTAGCTAAAGCTAGTTCAAGCTAGCTCAAGCTAGCTAAAGCTAAGACAAGCTAACTCAAGCTAACTCAAGCTAACTCAAGCTAACTCAAGCTAGTTCAAGCTAACTCAAGCTAGCTAAAGCTAACTCAAGCTAACTCAAGCTAACTCAAGCTAGCTCAAGCTAACTCAAGCTAGTTCAAGCTAACTCAAGCTAGCTAAAGCTAACTCAAGCTAACTCAAGCTAACTCAAGCTAGCTCAAGCTAACTCAAGCTAGTTCAAGCTAACTCAAGCTAGCTAAAGCTAACTCAAGCTAACTCAAGCTAACTCAAGCTAACTCAAGCTAGCTAAAGCTAACTCAAGCTAACTCAAGCTAACCCGAGCTAACTCAAGCTAGCTCAAGCTAACCCAAGCTAGCTAAAGCTAACTCAAGCTAACTCAAGCTAATTCAAGCTAACTCAAGCTAACTCAAGCTAACTCAAGCTAACTCAAGCTAGCTAAAGCTAACTCAAGCTAACTCAAGCTAACTCAAGCTAACCCGAGCTAACTCAAGCTAACTCAAGGTAGCTAAAGCTAGTTCAAGCTAACTCAAGCTAGCTAAAGCTAAGACAAGCTAACTCAAGCTAACTCAAGCTAACTCAAGCTAACTCAAGCTAACTCAAGCTAGTTCAAGCTAACTCAAGCTAACTCAAGCTAACTCAAGCTAGCTAAAGCTAACTCAAGCTAACTCAAGCTAACTCAAGCTAACCCGAGCTAACTCAAGCTAACTCAAGGTAGCTAAAGCTAGTTCAAGCTAGCTCAAGCTAGCTAAAGCTAAGACAAGCTAACTCAAGCTAACTCAAGCTAACTCAAGCTAGTTCAAGCTAACTCAAGCTAGCTAAAGCTAACTCAAGCTAACTCAAGCTAACTCAAGCTAGCTCAAGCTAACTCAAGCTAGTTCAAGCTAACTCAAGCTAGCTAAAGCTAACTCAAGCTAACTCAAGCTAACTCAAGCTAACTCAAGCTAGCTAAAGCTAACTCAAGCTAACTCAAGCTAACCCGAGCTAACTCAAGCTAGCTCAAGCTAACCCAAGCTAGCTAAAGCTAACTCAAGCTAACTCAAGCTAATTCAAGCTAACTCAAGCTAACTCAAGCTAACTCAAGCTAACTCAAGCTAGCTAAAGCTAACTCAAGCTAACTCAAGCTAACTCAAGCTAACCCGAGCTAACTCAAGCTAACTCAAGGTAGCTAAAGCTAGTTCAAGCTAACTCAAGCTAGCTAAAGCTAAGACAAGCTAACTCAAGCTAACTCAAGCTAACTCAAGCTAACTCAAGCTAACTCAAGCTAACTCAAGCTAGTTCAAGCTAACTCAAGCTAACTCAAGCTAACTCAAGCTAGCTAAAGCTAACTCAAGCTAACTCAAGCTAACTCAAGCTAACCCGAGCTAACTCAAGCTAACTCAAGGTAGCTAAAGCTAGTTCAAGCTAACTCAAGCTAGCTAAAGCTAAGACAAGCTAACTCAAGCTAACTCAAGCTAACTCAAGCTAACTCAAGCTAACTAAAGCTAGTTCAAGCTAACTCAAGCTAGCTAAAGCTAACTCAAGCTAACTCAAGCTAACTCAAGCTAGCTCAAGCTAACTCAAGCTAGTTCAAGCTAACTCAAGCTAGCTAAAGCTAACTCAAGCTAACTCAAGCTAACTCAAGCTAACTCAAGCTAGCTAAAGCTAACTCAAGCTAACTCAAGCTAACCCGAGCTAACTCAAGCTAGCTCAAGCTAACCCAAGCTAGCTAAAGCTAACTCAAGCTAACTCAAGCTAATTCAAGCTAACTCAAGCTAACTCAAGCTAACTCAAGCTAACTCAAGCTAGCTAAAGCTAACTCAAGCTAACTCAAGCTAACTCAAGCTAACCCGAGCTAACTCAAGCTAACTCAAGGTAGCTAAAGCTAGTTCAAGCTAACTCAAGCTAGCTAAAGCTAAGACAAGCTAACTCAAGCTAACTCAAGCTAACTCAAGCTAACTCAAGCTAACTCAAGCTAGTTCAAGCTAACTCAAGCTAACTCAAGCTAACTCAAGCTAGCTAAAGCTAACTCAAGCTAACTCAAGCTAACTCAAGCTAACCCGAGCTAACTCAAGCTAACTCAAGGTAGCTAAAGCTAGTTCAAGCTAGCTCAAGCTAGCTAAAGCTAAGACAAGCTAACTCAAGCTAACTCAAGCTAACTCAAGCTAGTTCAAGCTAACTCAAGCTAGCTAAAGCTAACTCAAGCTAACTCAAGCTAACTCAAGCTAGCTCAAGCTAACTCAAGCTAGTTCAAGCTAACTCAAGCTAGCTAAAGCTAACTCAAGCTAACTCAAGCTAACTCAAGCTAACTCAAGCTAGCTAAAGCTAACTCAAGCTAACTCAAGCTAACCCGAGCTAACTCAAGCTAGCTCAAGCTAACCCAAGCTAGCTAAAGCTAACTCAAGCTAACTCAAGCTAATTCAAGCTAACTCAAGCTAACTCAAGCTAACTCAAGCTAACTCAAGCTAGCTAAAGCTAACTCAAGCTAACTCAAGCTAACTCAAGCTAACCCGAGCTAACTCAAGCTAACTCAAGGTAGCTAAAGCTAGTTCAAGCTAACTCAAGCTAGCTAAAGCTAAGACAAGCTAACTCAAGCTAACTCAAGCTAACTCAAGCTAACTCAAGCTAACTCAAGCTAACTCAAGCTAGCTAAAGCTAACTCAAGCTAACTCAAGCTAACTCAAGCTAACCCGAGCTAACTCAAGCTAACTCAAGGTAGCTAAAGCTAGTTCAAGCTAACTCAAGCTAGCTAAAGCTAAGACAAGCTAACTCAAGCTAACTCAAGCTAACTCAAGCTAACTCAAGCTAACTAAAGCTAGTTCAAGCTAACTCAAGCTAGCTAAAGCTAACTCAAGCTAACTCAAGCTAACTCAAGCTAGCTCAAGCTAACTCAAGCTAGTTCAAGCTAACTCAAGCTAGCTAAAGCTAACTCAAGCTAACTCAAGCTAACTCAAGCTAACTCAAGCTAGCTAAAGCTAACTCAAGCTAACTCAAGCTAACCCGAGCTAACTCAAGCTAGCTCAAGCTAACCCAAGCTAGCTAAAGCTAACTCAAGCTAACTCAAGCTAACTAAAGCTAGTTCAAGCTAACTCAAGCTAGCTAAAGCTAACTCAAGCTAACTCAAGCTAACTCAAGCTAGCTCAAGCTAACTCAAGCTAGTTCAAGCTAACTCAAGCTAGCTAAAGCTAACTCAAGCTAACTCAAGCTAACTCAAGCTAACTCAAGCTAGCTAAAGCTAACTCAAGCTAACTCAAGCTAACCCGAGCTAACTCAAGCTAGCTCAAGCTAACCCAAGCTAGCTAAAGCTAACTCAAGCTAACTCAAGCTAATTCAAGCTAACTCAAGCTAACTCAAGCTAACTCAAGCTAACTCAAGCTAGCTAAAGCTAACTCAAGCTAACTCAAGCTAACTCAAGCTAACCCGAGCTAACTCAAGCTAACTCAAGGTAGCTAAAGCTAGTTCAAGCTAACTCAAGCTAGCTAAAGCTAAGACAAGCTAACTCAAGCTAACTCAAGCTAACTCAAGCTAACTCAAGCTAACTCAAGCTAACTCAAGCTAGCTAAAGCTAACTCAAGCTAACTCAAGCTAACTCAAGCTAACCCGAGCTAACTCAAGCTAACTCAAGGTAGCTAAAGCTAGTTCAAGCTAACTCAAGCTAGCTAAAGCTAAGACAAGCTAACTCAAGCTAACTCAAGCTAACTCAAGCTAACTCAAGCTAACTAAAGCTAGTTCAAGCTAACTCAAGCTAGCTAAAGCTAACTCAAGCTAACTCAAGCTAACTCAAGCTAGCTCAAGCTAACTCAAGCTAGTTCAAGCTAACTCAAGCTAGCTAAAGCTAACTCAAGCTAACTCAAGCTAACTCAAGCTAACTCAAGCTAGCTAAAGCTAACTCAAGCTAACTCAAGCTAACCCGAGCTAACTCAAGCTAGCTCAAGCTAACCCAAGCTAGCTAAAGCTAACTCAAGCTAACTCAAGCTAATTCAAGCTAACTCAAGCTAACTCAAGCTAACTCAAGCTAACTCAAGCTAGCTAAAGCTAACTCAAGCTAACTCAAGCTAACTCAAGCTAACCCGAGCTAACTCAAGCTAACTCAAGGTAGCTAAAGCTAGTTCAAGCTAACTCAAGCTAGCTAAAGCTAAGACAAGCTAACTCAAGCTAACTCAAGCTAACTCAAGCTAACTCAAGCTAACTCAAGCTAACTCAAGCTAGTTCAAGCTAACTCAAGCTAACTCAAGCTAACTCAAGCTAGCTAAAGCTAACTCAAGCTAACTCAAGCTAACTCAAGCTAACCCGAGCTAACTCAAGCTAACTCAAGGTAGCTAAAGCTAGTTCAAGCTAGCTCAAGCTAGCTAAAGCTAAGACAAGCTAACTCAAGCTAACTCAAGCTAACTCAAGCTAACTCAAGCTAGTTCAAGCTAACTCAAGCTAGCTAAAGCTAACTCAAGCTAACTCAAGCTAACTCAAGCTAGCTCAAGCTAACTCAAGCTAGTTCAAGCTAACTCAAGCTAGCTAAAGCTAACTCAAGCTAACTCAAGCTAACTCAAGCTAGCTCAAGCTAACTCAAGCTAACTCAAGCTAACTCAAGCTAACCCGAGCTAACTCAAGCTAACTCAAGGTAGCTAAAGCTAGTTCAAGCTAGCTCAAGCTAGCTAAAGCTAAGACAAGCTAACTCAAGCTAACTCAAGCTAACTCAAGCTAACTCAAGCTAGTTCAAGCTAACTCAAGCTAGCTAAAGCTAACTCAAGCTAACTCAAGCTAACTCAAGCTAGCTCAAGCTAACTCAAGCTAGTTCAAGCTAACTCAAGCTAGCTAAAGCTAACTCAAGCTAACTCAAGCTAACTCAAGCTAGCTCAAGCTAACTCAAGCTAGTTCAAGCTAAGTCAAGCTAGCTAAAGCTAACTCAAGCTAACTCAAGCTAACTCAAGCTAACTCAAGCTAGCTAAAGCTAACTCAAGCTAACTCAAGCTAACCCGAGCTAACTCAAGCTAGCTCAAGCTAACCCAAGCTAGCTAAAGCTAACTCAAGCTAACTCAAGCTAATTCAAGCTAACTCAAGCTAACTCAAGCTAACTCAAGCTAACTCAAGCTAGCTAAAGCTAACTCAAGCTAACTCAAGCTAACTCAAGCTAACCCGAGCTAACTCAAGCTAACTCAAGGTAGCTAAAGCTAGTTCAAGCTAACTCAAGCTAGCTAAAGCTAAGACAAGCTAACTCAAGCTAACTCAAGCTAACTCAAGCTAACTCAAGCTAACTCAAGCTAGTTCAAGCTAACTCAAGCTAACTCAAGCTAACTCAAGCTAGCTAAAGCTAACTCAAGCTAACTCAAGCTAACTCAAGCTAACCCGAGCTAACTCAAGCTAACTCAAGGTAGCTAAAGCTAGTTCAAGCTAGCTCAAGCTAGCTAAAGCTAAGACAAGCTAACTCAAGCTAACTCAAGCTAACTCAAGCTAGTTCAAGCTAACTCAAGCTAGCTAAAGCTAACTCAAGCTAACTCAAGCTAACTCAAGCTAGCTCAAGCTAACTCAAGCTAGTTCAAGCTAACTCAAGCTAGCTAAAGCTAACTCAAGCTAACTCAAGCTAACTCAAGCTAACTCAAGCTAGCTAAAGCTAACTCAAGCTAACTCAAGCTAACCCGAGCTAACTCAAGCTAGCTCAAGCTAACCCAAGCTAGCTAAAGCTAACTCAAGCTAACTCAAGCTAATTCAAGCTAACTCAAGCTAACTCAAGCTAACTCAAGCTAACTCAAGCTAGCTAAAGCTAACTCAAGCTAACTCAAGCTAACTCAAGCTAACCCGAGCTAACTCAAGCTAACTCAAGGTAGCTAAAGCTAGTTCAAGCTAACTCAAGCTAGCTAAAGCTAAGACAAGCTAACTCAAGCTAACTCAAGCTAACTCAAGCTAACTCAAGCTAACTCAAGCTAACTCAAGCTAGTTCAAGCTAACTCAAGCTAACTCAAGCTAACTCAAGCTAGCTAAAGCTAACTCAAGCTAACTCAAGCTAACTCAAGCTAACCCGAGCTAACTCAAGCTAACTCAAGGTAGCTAAAGCTAGTTCAAGCTAACTCAAGCTAGCTAAAGCTAAGACAAGCTAACTCAAGCTAACTCAAGCTAACTCAAGCTAACTCAAGCTAACTAAAGCTAGTTCAAGCTAACTCAAGCTAGCTAAAGCTAACTCAAGCTAACTCAAGCTAACTCAAGCTAGCTCAAGCTAACTCAAGCTAGTTCAAGCTAACTCAAGCTAGCTAAAGCTAACTCAAGCTAACTCAAGCTAACTCAAGCTAACTCAAGCTAGCTAAAGCTAACTCAAGCTAACTCAAGCTAACCCGAGCTAACTCAAGCTAGCTCAAGCTAACCCAAGCTAGCTAAAGCTAACTCAAGCTAACTCAAGCTAATTCAAGCTAACTCAAGCTAACTCAAGCTAACTCAAGCTAACTCAAGCTAGCTAAAGCTAACTCAAGCTAACTCAAGCTAACTCAAGCTAACCCGAGCTAACTCAAGCTAACTCAAGGTAGCTAAAGCTAGTTCAAGCTAACTCAAGCTAGCTAAAGCTAAGACAAGCTAACTCAAGCTAACTCAAGCTAACTCAAGCTAACTCAAGCTAACTCAAGCTAGTTCAAGCTAACTTAATGAAGTTAACCCAAGCTAACTTGGGTTAATGAAGTCAAACTCAAGCTAACCCGAGCTAACTCAAGCTAACTCAAGCTAATTCAAGCTAACTCAAGCTAACTCAAGCTAATTCAAGCTAACTCAAGCTAATTCAAGCTAACTCAAGCTAGCTCAAGCTAACTCAAGCTAACCCAAGCTAACTTAAGCTAGCTTAAGCTAATTAAAGCTAATTAAAGCTAACTCAAGCTAACCCAAGCTAACTTAAGCTAGCTCTAGCTGGCTGCCACTGTTAGGCCATTTGGGAGCGCTTTTCTCGCACTCTGATTGGCTGCCACTGTTAGGCCATTTGGGAGCGCTTTTCTCGCACTCTGATTGGCTGCCACTGTTAGGCCATTTGGGAGCGCTTTTCTCGCACTCTGATTGGCTGCCACTGTTAGGCCATTTGGGAGCGCTTTTCTCGCAC
>NW_027452411.1:0-2500 GCF_964194025.1 Convolutriloba macropyga | reverse complement strand
AGAATCAACAAGAAGAATTCCGAGGAAAACTTCTGCTCGATTCATTAACAAGATTTGCCAAAAGACGACAACTACACTACTCGGTAGCCGAGAATATAATATCAAGGCATTGAGTATGGTAACGCTCACTCCAGTTCCCCTTCAACAGTTTCACGTACTTTTCACTCTCTCTTCAGAGTGCTTTTCAACTTTCCCTCACGGTACTTGTTTACTATCGGTCTCGCTTTATAATTAGCTTTTGGAGAGACATATCTCCAGCTTCGAGTTGCACTTTCAAACAACTCTACTCATAGGAATGAGCCATTATGACTGGTATCGAAAATGACCTTTACAGGATTTTCACCTTCTTTGATGCTACTTTCCAGTAGACATCAGGACAAATTCACCAGTCTAGCATCAAACCATACCGGACACCGAGAAATGTTGCCATTTCTCTTCCCGATGAGCTTTTCCCTGTTCATTCGCCATTACTAAGGGATTCTCAGTTGATTTCTTTTCCTCCCCTTACTGATATGCTTAAGTTAAGGGGGTTCTCTCGCCCAATTCAGGTTATGTAGTTGATTGTCTCTTAATTGGTTCACTGACCAATATGAGACAGAAACCGATTCAGCAGTTTTGTTCGCTACTACTATCAAACACAGGTCGAAGTTTCCATTCAGTCATTAATTCCAACTTTCAAATGTTGTTGTTTCAGCTTTCGCTTACTAGAAGCAACATAATACTCGCTGCAATACAGACCTCGGGAAACCCTCACCGTGAATAAGGTTCACTCACATATTTCACTACATTTTGCGTGGGATTGGAGATGAGGCTACTCGTTCTTGCTCAGTACTAGGCTGAAAATTAACGAAACTTCGTTACAAACGTTCACATGTTGATGTTTCCGCTTTCGCGTACTCGAAACAACATAATACTAGTCTTTGTAATTTAGTTTCATAATTTCAACTGTTCTCATGCAGAATTTTTGCTCATTCTTATCCCAAATTTTGACCTGGCTACTAGTTACACTCCTTGTACTTATTGCAAAATGACCACAAATTTCAACAGCTTTCACATGTTGCTGTTTCGGCTTTCGCTTACTACAGTCAACATAATACTCGTTGCAAAATAAGTGCTCGGCATCTGCAATTTTCCAAAGACGAAGTTTCGCCAGTTCAATTTTCGCTCGCCAATTATGGCTACTAATTCACACGGTACTGAGCTCAACAACATTAAATTTGTTCAGCAAGACTTTCACATGTTGATGTTTTGGCTTTCGCCTACTAGAAGCAACATAATACTCGTCTTGTTAGCTCATTCAATGAGAATAGCTTTTCCCGTTGAGAATTTTTTGCCTTCAATTGGCGTTGTAGTGAGTTTGGCTACTCAGATCACCAAATACTTGTGACAATTCGAACCAGAAATGTTTTCAATTTTCACATGCTGATGTTTCGGATTCAACCTACTAGAAGCAGCATAATACTTGTATTCAACAATTTCTGTATCAAATCCCAGTTTTCTCTGGTGCATCTTTGCCAAACTATTCCAAACTGCCTGAGTCTGAATACCAATTACAGGTACTAGTAAATGCACGTTACTAAGGACTATATAGTTCTAGGTTACTGTACACAACGACGTTCACATGTTGATGTTTCAGCTGCCGCTTACTAGAAACAACATAATACTTATCGTGCATACCTTTCCATAACTTGTCCTTTTCAGATGCATTAGTTTCCCTTTGTCTTGGCTTCTACAGTCAGACTGGCTACTAGTAACAGCACAGTACTAATCACATATCGTTCTACAGTTTGCAGACAACTTTCACATGTTGATGTTTCAGCTTTCGCCTACTAGAAACAACATAATACTCGCTGTATACATTTGTAGTTCTCTATGTAACTTTCATGTGAAGAAGTTTCGCCAGTCTTTTTGACTGTCTCAAATCTGAGTCATGCTTAGGCTACTAGTTGCTTCATAGTACTTATCGCCTCGAGATCATTGAACAAAACTTGATTTTCACATGTTGCTGTTTCAGCTTCCGCTTACTAGAAACAACATAATACTAGTCTCATTAAGTTCCGTCTCTTTGCAATTTTCTTATGAAGAAAATTCGCCATCACAATGACTCCAGCAGTTCTTGATCAAGGAATGCAATCATTGATCAGAATGCTATTATTTGAATCGGTTCTGCTTTAAGTGTTCCAATTTTATTGGAAGCACCAACAATAGAACATCAATGTGTTCAATCGAGAGTTATATAACCCTGAATCGGACGCAGTCAACAGCCGAAGCCGAGACCGCCTTTTGCGTTAGAGAGGTCGGTAAACAAATCTTGCGATTCATACCGAATTAACACATATAGCTGTGCTCCTCTTCGTAAAGCGAGCCAAGTGATCCCCTGTTGAAGGATGTATTTGGACCAATCTAGTAGCATTTGGTTTCCAACAAGCTCTCCCAAGTTAGCTTACTTATTGGGCTTTTCAACCAATTCGGTTGGCTACAAGCATCATCAAAGTACTAG
>NW_027452410.1:0-21111 GCF_964194025.1 Convolutriloba macropyga | reverse complement strand
AAATTCAGATTGTAATCAAAGGGTCTTTTTTTTAAAATCTACCTTATTCATGTTAGTTAAGGACCAGAACAATTTAATCCGAAGCTCACTGGTGATAAGTGCAATTTGCTTCTTAGGCAAAAATCAAAATTAAAGTATCTATTTTTTTAATCGAAAGCTTGTGCTCGTTTTAACTTAAAATTAATTGTTTTATAAAATAAACAAGGGCTTTTTGAACTTTGTCACTATTTCTCTTTTAATTTGGCCAACTTGTAGCTAAATGTCATCAAAGAAAGAAGTCTTGTTCTTTCTACTGCATTAAATTTTAATCTTCATTGCGGTTTTAAGCTTTATGTTATGGTTTTCTGGCTTTGATTCAAACAGATTTAACAAGAATTTTTTTGACTCTTAGGTATTTGCCCGTTTTTCACACCTATTTCCTGTTACAACAATGAGAACTCATTAAAAAAACATTACTGGCGTTCAAAAAAGGCACAACTTAACAAATCAAATCTTTAAAGATACGGATTATTGTTTTAACAGCTTCGATAATTTTTTCTTGAAGAATTTAATTGAGTTACTTTTTACTGTACTCTTATTACTACTGTCTTTTCTAGTCGAAATAATTTTTCTGGAGAACGACCGGTCTCACCAACTTTTTTGGCAAAATAGATGGGCATAAATTCTGATTTGAGTAGATAGCTGATGGCTTTCGCAACTTTGAAAAGAATTGTTTTAAAAAACACTTTTTAAATGCGAAATTTTGTTCTTCTTTGGTGTGTGTTTTTATTACCTTGTCAATATGTGTTTTTGTAGCTGAGTGCCAGCAAAAAAAGAATATTGAATCCTACTTCTGAAATCAAATGAGATCTTTATTGCAGTTTTACGGTTAAGGTAAAGATTTTCTGGCCTTAATATTACCAGATTTCACTATTTTTTAATATTTTTATGTATTTGCCCATTTTTCACGCCTTTTTCTCGTTTTTTCACATTGTGAAATTATTGACAGTTCATTTAACACAACAATGGAATAAAAAACATAAGGCACATTTGAACAAATCAAAAGGCACTAATTATGCTTTTAACGGCTTCAACACCACTTTCTCGAAGAATTTAATTGATTTTTTTTTACTTTTAGCTTCAACTGTTGTTTTCACCTTGTCTTTAAGTTGTATGAAATTTACTGGAGATTGACATGTCTAATTGGTTTTTACGGAGACTTAGATGAGCCTTTTTTTATTTGAGTAGATAGCTGATGGCTTTCATGATTTTGAAAATTTTTGTATGAAAAAACAATTTCTAGTTTCGCTTTTTAGTTCTTTTTTGTGAGTTTATGTTACCTAGTCTCATTAATTAAAGATCACATATTCAATTTTGGTTGAGAGGAAGAGCAAGTGTACAAAATCTAAATATTTGTAAAGAATTTAAGAGAGTACTCGCTTCGACACGGATTGTCGCAAAAAAAGAAAGTAATTTTTGATTTTTGTCCATATTTGACGTTGGTTTTGTAAACATAAGACATACTCTGATTAATTAAAGATCTCAAATGCTTGCTTCGGACAAAAAAACAAACCTAACATTTATTTTTTTGCTAATGGCTATCATGACTATGAAATTAACTGTTTTCGAAAAACACAAAATTATTTCTAAACTTTACCCTTTTTCGCATTTTTACCTTGACTCACATGCCACATTATTGCCAAGTTGCAACTGAGCATATTTTAGGGGCAGAAAATGGATCTTTGGCTTCGACAGCTTTTCTTCACAAATTTCAATTGAAATTTTCTTTGTTGTCTCTATTTGTTGTTCTTTTTGTAACCGCAAGAAAAATTGAATGAAGGTCCTAATGCCCTCCTAAATTGGCATCAGCGACAAAAAAAACATTTGGATAATTTCAGTTGATATCTAATGGTTTTTCTTATTTTGAAATTAATTGTTTTTAAAAATATAAGCGAATTTATTAACTTTGCTGTTTTTTTCTTTTTGTCTAATATTAACCGAGTCTTTTTTATGGATTGGTCCCATATATTTTTGTAGTAAGGTACAGGTTATTTTGCTCAGTTTAAGTTTTATCTCACGCTATCTTGACTTTGTTATTAAAATGAAATAAAATGAATATAAGGTTTTGAATGTAATTAATATTTGTTGCTGCTGTTGTTTGCTTTTGTTGTTCGCCTTTCGTCGCTTTCTTAATAATGGCAAACCTCATCAATCGAATGCGGCGTTATTTACTCCACTGAAGTATTAGCATTGAAGGTGATATTTTAGTTCATACACAATTTTTTTTTGAAAAATACTTGAATTTTTAGGGTTTTCTATCTGTTCTCATGTAGATGATCGGGGTCGGAACAATATGTGCGAACGCACATTACCGAGCCTCCTTGTTGAAATTAAGCTTCAGTTATCTAAGTTTGAATTAGTTTCACACTTTACAAAAATTTTTATCACATTATGTGTATTCCTGGTTATCAAAAAAATTATTTTTTCGAAAAACACAAATTCCAGAAATTTATGATGAAATTGAAACAAGGTTGCTATGCAAAATTTTAAGTTATTCAAAAAACAAAATGAATGGTTCAAAATTGATTTATGATTTGACCGGATGCATTTCAACCGAGCAGTCTTATCGAATTAGCATGTTCCAGATCCTGTAATAAAAAAAAATGTTTAGAATATATATTTATAGATTTTGAGAAAACTGGCAGATTCTGGTAAAAGTTCAGAAAAGAAATTTGCTAGATTGCACAACTTGATTGGCGGATGGTCTTATATTCTTACAATCTTAACCAATCAGCATACTGCAAAATGACTTCGACAGTTCGATTAGGACAGCGAATAGTTAATAAATTATATTCAATTAACCAACTAAAAAAACGAGAATTTTCTCTTCAAATAGAATTAGCTCAAAACGCATTTTTTAGGCATGCTAACCCATTGTTGTGTTGATTATTTCCGCTAGTCGCCGAGTTGTTGTTGTTGGTGTCGTTGTTCACAGTGGAGTAATAACTGGACATATTATAGTTATAAATATTTGACGATAACTGTAAATCTGTGCACGAGTTCGAGAATAAATTATTTACAATCAATTTTGTGTTCGACGGAACTTTAAAGTGGGATTGAAAAATAAAGTTGCCATAACAAAGAATTGAGTTATATATTGAACGCTAATACAGAAATAATTTTTGCTTCTTTGAAATTTTGACTCCTCAAATTTCTCCTCAAATTAGTTTTGGTGAATAGTAAGTTTAGCGACTAATTAGGCGTACGGCCATAAGAGAGCAGCTCGGTCAATTAATGCCCTCCGAGCGCTACATGTGTGTTCACTTTATATATATATATATATATATATATACTCATGTGTATGAATTTTTATGTATATATATATATATATATATATATATAAATATAATTATATATACATATATATATATATATATATAAATATACATACATATATATATATATATACAGATATATATATATATATATATATATATATATATATATGTATATATAAATATATTTATATATACATATATATATATATATATATATATATATATATATATAAATATACATACATATATATATATATATATATATATATATATATATATATTATATATCATATTTTAAAGACTAAGAACCCCCCTCGCACTCTGAAATTTTCTCCTCAAATTTTTTTTGGTGAATAGTAAGTTTAGCGACTAGTTAGGCGTACGGCCATAAGAGAGCAGCTTGGTCAATTATTGCCCTCCGAGCCCTACATGTGTGTTCACTTTTTGAGGACGAGAAGTTAAAAGGGCCAGTCAAAAAATCGGTCAAGAAAAACGTACCATCACACCATAAGTATCAGTCTCCAGAACAGTTTGAGATGAAACAGATCTGAGCACTAAGAGCACTTAATGCCCGCTGGGCGCTACCTGCTTATCCAGTTTTTGAGGACGGAAAGTCAAAAGCCTCAGACGAGAAATCAATCGAGCGAAAAAATTGCCTAGAAAAGACCACAGGACTAATATAATTGCTATAAAATCTGTTTGAGAACAATTAAACAAGATTCTGTGGGAATTTACTGCAAACAGTTGTGAAAAAATCCGTGCTTGAACTGTTTGGTTGTCAACCGTAATTCCTCGCCTTCCACGGATCTCGATAGTTGGAGCAGTTTCACAACAACAATGATGTTTGCATTTTTAGAAGAAATTCGAATGTTCTAATGTAAATAATGTTGCTGTTCAGAGAGAACTGCATTAACTTTGTATTGTTCCGACCTCTCTTGATGTGGGGAAGAACTATATACTCAACTGGGGTTTTTTCTTCAGACAATTTTGACCGATCGATATATTAATGGTAGAGAATTGTGAGAGGTATCATTAAAAAGCCCATCCAGCGTCAAACATGGAGTTAAAATGATTTTTTCCATTTTAGTTTTCGATTTTAGTTTTAGATATCATTAAAATTTGGAACAATTAGGTGTTCTTAGTGGACAAACAGAAATAGCAGATCTGGTCTTGGTCCTATCTTGAACTGTTGCGGTAAAAACAAATTCAGATTGTAATCAGTTGGTCTTTTTTTTAAAATCTACCTTTTTCATGTTAGTTAAGGATTTACAATTTAACAATTTAATCCGAAGCTCACTGGTGATAAGTGCAATTTGCTTCTTAGGCAAAAAATCAAAATTAAAGTATCTATTTTTTAAATCGAAAGCTTGTGCTCGTTTTGACTTAAAATTAATTGTTTCATAAAATAAACAAGGGCTTTTTGAACTTTGTCACTATTTCTCTTTTAATTTGGTCAACTTGTAGCTAAATGTCATCAAAGAAAGAAGTCTTGTTCTTTCTACTGCATTAAATTTTAATCTTCATTGCGGTTTTAAGCTTTATGTTATGGTTTTCCGGCTTTGATTCAAACAGATTCCACAAGAATTTTTTGACTCTTAGGTATTTGCCCGTTTTTCACACCTATTTCCTGTTACAACAATGAGAACTCATAAAAAAACATTACTGGCGTTCAAAAAAGGCACACTTTAACAAATCAAATCTTTAAAGATACGGATTATTGTTTTAACAGCTTCGATAATTTTTTCTTAAAGAATTTAATTGAGTTACTTTTTACTGTACTCTTATTAGTACTGTCTTTTCTAGTCAAAATAATTTTTCTGGAGAACGACCGGTCTCACTAACTTTTTTGGCAAAATAGATGGGCATAAATTCTGATTTGAGTAGATAGCTGATGGCTTTCACAACTTTGAAAAGAATTGTTGTAAAAAACACTTTTTAAATGCGAAATTTTGTTCTTCTTTGGTGTGTGTTTTTAATACCTTGTCAATGTGTGTTTTTGTAGCTGAGTGCCAGCAAAGAAAGAATATTGAATCCTACTTCTGAAATCAAATGAGATCTTTATTGCAGTTTTACGGTTAAGGTAAAGATTTTCTGGCCTTAATACTACCAGATTTCACTATTTTTTTATTATTTTTATGTATCTGCCCATTTTTCACGCCTTTTTCTCGTTTTTTCACATTGTGAAATTATTGACAGTTCATTTAACACAACAATGGAATAAATAACATAAGGCACATTTGAACAAATCAAAAGGCACTAATTATGCTTTTAACGGCTTCAACACCACTTTCTCGAAGAATTTAATTGATTTTTTTTTTACTTTTAGCTTCAACTGTTGTTTTCACCTTGTCTTTAAGTTGTATGAAATTTACTGGAGATTGACATGTCTAACTGGTTTTTACGGAGACTTAGATGAGCCTTTTTTTATTTGAGTAGATAGCTGATGGCTTTCATGATTTTGAAAATTTTTGTATGAAAAAACAATTTCTAATTTCGCTTTTTAGTTCTTTTTTGTGAGTTTATGTTACCTAGTCTCATTAATTAAAGATCACATATTCAATCTTGGTTGAGAGGAAGTGCAAGTGTACAAAATCTAAATATTTGTAAAGAATCTAAGAGAGTACTCGCTTCGACACGGATTGTCGCAAAAAAAAGAAAGTAATTTTTGATTTTTGTCCTTATTTGACGTTGGTTTTGTAAACATAAGACATACTCTGATTAATTAAAGATCTCAAATGCTTGCTTCGGACAAAAAAACAAACCTAACATTTATTTTTTTGCTAATGGCTATCATGACTATGAAACTAACTGTTTTCGAAAAACACAAAATTTTTTCTAAACTTTACCTTTTTTCGCATTTTTTACCTTGGCTCACATGCCACATTATTGCCAAATTGCAACTGAGCATATTTTTAGGGGCAGAAAATGGATCTTTGGCTTCGACAGCTTTTCTTCACAAATTTCAATTGAAATTTTCTTTGTTGTCTCTATTTGTTGTTCTTTTTGTAACCGCAAGAAAAATTGAATGAAGGTCCTAATGCCCTCCTAAATTGGCATCAGCGACAAAAAAAACATTTGGATAATTTTAATTGATATCTAATGGTTTTTCTTATTTTGAAATTAATTGTTTTTAAAAATATAAGCGAATTTATTAACTTTGCTGTTTTTTTCTTTTTGTCTAATATTAACCGAGTCTTTTTTATGGATTGGTCCCATTAATTTTTGTAGTAAGGTACAGGTTATTTTGCTCAGTTTAAGTTTTATCTCACGCTATCTTGACTTTGTTATTAAAATGAAATAAAATTAATATAAGGTTTTGGATGTAATTAATATTTGTTGCTGCTGTTGTTTGCTTTTGTTGTTCGCCTTTCGTCGCTTTCTTATTAATGGCAAACCTCATCAATCGAATGCGGCGTTATTTACTCCACTGAAGTATTAGCATTGAAGGTGATATTTTAGTTCATACACAATTTTTTTTTGAAAAATACCTGAATTTTTAGGGTTTTCTATCTGTTCTCATGTAGATGATCGGGGTCGGAACAATATGTGCGAACGCACATTACCGAGCCTCCTTGTTGAAATTAAGCTTCAGTTATCTAAGTTTGAATTAGTTTCACACTTTACAAAAATTTTTATCACATTATGTGTTTTCCTGGTTATCAAAAAAATTATTTTTTCGAAAAACACAAATTCCAGAAATTTATGATGAAATTGAAACAAGGTTGCTATGCAAAATATTAAGTTATTCAAAAAACAAAATGAATGGTTCAAAATTGATTTATGATTTGACCGAGTGCATTTCAACCGAGCAGTCTTATCGAATTAGCATGTTCCAGATCCTGTAATAAAAAAAGTGTTTAGAATATATATTTATAGATTTTGAGAAAACTGGCAGATTCTGGTAAAAGTTCAGAAAAGAAATTTGCTAGATTGCACAACTTGATTGGCAGATGGTCTTATATTCTTACAATCTTAACCAATCAGCATACTGCAAAATGACTTCGACAGTTCGATTAGGACAGCGAATAGTTAATAAATTATATTCAATTAACCAACTAAAAAAAACGAGAAATTTCTCTTCAAATAGAATTAGCTCAAAACGCATTTTTTAGGCATGCTAACCCATTGTTGTGTTGATTATTTCAGCTAGTCGCCGAGTCGTTGTTCACAGTGGACTAATAACTGGACATATTATAGTTATAAATATTTGACGATAACTGAAAATCTGTGCACGAGTTCGAGAATAAATTATTTACACTCAATTTTGTGTTCGACGGAACTTTAAAGTGGGTTTGAAAAATAAAGTTGCCATAACAAAGAATTGAGTAATATATTGAACGCTAATACAGAAATAATTTTTGCTTCTTTGAAATTTTGACTTCTAAAGAACCCTACATGGATTTTACTATGGTATAAAGTTTCCTATTAAAAAATAGGTTTTGACAGACAAGTTGGGCAAATAAAACGGGGCCATAAATTTTATAAGTCTTGGCGAATCCTATTAAGTTTTGACTTTCTTGAGATCAAAACCAGCGTTCAATCGTCCGCGTGTCTATAAAACTGCAGTTGATTAATTCAATAAAAAGACTTTAGTACCGTCAGAATATCTGAAAGACAAGAACAAATTTCTGCAACTAATGTTTTGAAACAAAATTGAACAGATAATTGAATATCGGAAGCTCACAAACTATTTTGGTCAAGGTAAAATTTGTTCAAAGCTTTTTTCTTGATTAAAGTAATATGTCTTTGTTTGGGATTTTATTTTGACTTTGAAACAGCCCCCTTTATTTTTTGAGCAAAAGGTATATTATTATGTAGCGCAAACTTGTTCAGACGTATTTGGTGCCTAGCGCTGCAGCTTAAAAAGGGATTAAGGACATTCCCTCCATGGCTAAAAATCTAAAATGGCGCTTTCTATCACACTTAACAGAAAAGAAAAGGATAACGTATTTGATTTCAGAACATAAAATGGAGGAATTTTGAGGAAATTGCCACTTTTAATAAATATTAATGGGAAAGGGACGGTCGTTAACAGGACAAAATAAATTCAAATGTCTTTGAGACATTTCAAAATGATCGATAAGCTGGAAATGTTCAAAATTTATAAACAAATTGCTTTCATCCTAGTGATCAATCGTTACGTGTTACACATTTGAGAGCTACAACATGAAACTACCATTATTTCAAACGAGCGGTCAAGGAATAATTTATAATATATTAAATAGAGTTTTATGCCATATTTGCTGGGGGAAAATGTTTTTAAGACATTCTAATTGATAATTTGGTCAAATTTAAGCTGAGTTATAGTACAGGGGGAAAATAAGAAACTATATTACGTATTAATTTTATTGACGCGAACTGTTCACGAGGAAAAAAAGATCTGTAAAGGTCACGTATTGTTAATTCCCGAAATAAGCGCCGATTTCACTGCTTTGATGTTTAGAAGGTTGCGAGCTGAAGAAAAATAACTTTTGAAAATCTGAAGTTGAATCCAATTTAATCGCATCACATTTCGCGGATTTATTAACGACTAAGCCGATTTGTGGCACTAGATTTATTTATTTGATTACTACTTATCAATTTCAATGTACCTAATAGTCTGTGAAAAACACAGAAATGGGCAGGGGGGATGTTTGATTTCTGTTTAATTTTGATATTTGTTTGAAGGAAAAACAAACAGCTTGAACTAAATAAATGAACAAATAACTTATACGTTATTGGAATTGTACTTGTTCTGGTGTACTTTTTAATGTCAACTTAGAGGTTGAAACTTGGAGGAATATTGCTATAATAGCACATAATTTAGGGAAAATAGACCGTTTAGTGTGCAATTTCAAATTTAACATCCTATAATTACGAAAAGTGTTGACTCTCTAGAACGGATGTGGCAACATAAAATGAGAAAGTAATGACATCCTGGCCGAGTTCAATGGGGCGTGAATGAATGAATAGTTTGTTTGTTAGTGTTTAGATCAGGCTTTGATCACTGTCAAATCACGCTTCGATGCACTTTTATCTTTTAGAGCTTTCCTGCACTTTTGAGTTTGCACAGCTTTTTTCGAGAGGTCAAACAGCATTAAGTGCAACTGTTTTCCTATTCTCTCGTTAGAATTGGATTACCTGTCTTTCAAATGTTTACATATTCATAGGTTTTCATCTTTTTGTCAGGACAAACTTAGCAAATCGAAACTATCCAGAATCTCTGACGAAATACTTTATACCCATTAGCTCTATTTTATAAATGAACATCAATTTTTAGCAAAAATACTTCTATTTTGAAGTTTCTGCGCATGACAATTAGTGACGCTAATTAAAATAGAAATAAAATTTACTCAATCATTTTTGTGTTATTGCAGATTTTGATTGAAGAAATGAACCAATTTTGAGGAACTTAGCAATCTACTTCTAATTTTCTCCAAAACTTAGAACTCTAACCTTCGCACATTTGAACAAAAAACAGGAGCTGGAAAAAAATTTACGCACTCCAAATGCTTTTATATGCAAGCGCAGATATATACTCGCTAAAAAGCATTTTGCTTAGTAGCAGTCAAGGCTGGCTGTGAGAGCATTGCACATGCAACAAAAATTTTCTGTAGACAAATTGCGAAAATCGAGGTGAAAAAAGCAAGGTTTTGTAAGTAGTTGCTAATTTTTTTCCTAGTGTTGCCTCTTTTGCGACATTGTGTAGCTCACAACAATACCATCTGCGCCTTAACAAAACATATTTAAGTAGCCAGTCGGGAATGCAACAAAGGGAGCCTTCGGAGCCGCTTTCGTTTCCACTAGCATTGGAGCCAGTCTTTATAGAAAATGAAACGAAATTACCAAATCTAGCAGAGAATAATTTCTATTTGGATGACGGCATCCTTGTTGGCACCGACCAACAACTTTGCACAGCATTAAAATTGTTGACTATTTTAGGTGAAGACTGCGGTTTAGAGCTCAAAAAAACAAAAATTTGAGCTCTGGTCAGACACTGACTTGAATGCTATAGATAAAGGGGTAAAAGAAATAGCAAAGCGTTGATTAAAATCTTGGGAGCCTTCGTCGGCAATGCGAGTTTTGTGGCTGCATCTTTGATGGAGAGTCAACAAAATAGAACAATTGAGCAACAACCTTGTTTATTTAGACAACCCACACAAAGTACTTGGAATTTTTCGAAGTTGTCTTTGTGTCCCAAAGACGGTATGTTTCGTGCGATGTAACACTCCGTCGGAGGAGTCCTCTGTTATTTTGCAGGATTTCGACAATCTTCAGTTTACAGATTTTGAAAATATGTTAGACACCGTTATAAGTGACAATGCTCGGAAGCAAGCTTGTGTACTAGTAAGCAAAACTGGAGTTGGAATTAGAGGACCAGTTGACCAATTGAAGGCAGCGTATGTTAGGTCAGTATCACAAACCGAGAGCTTTAGTAAATTAAACAACCGGTGAGAAAACAGCAGACAACCGAACGTTCAAATAAACAGTGGAGGAGCTGAAAAATCTAGAAATTACCCAATATGCACCACACAAGATTCGGGATGCGCTTGAGGAGGCCGTTTTACCAACTTTTTTTCATGAGATTTCAAATAGGGAAAAAGTTCTTTTGCTTTCACTATAATTGCCTCAAGCAGGTGCTTGGCTTCCCGCAACTCCAACTCCTAGTCTGGGCCTTTGCATTCAGTGAAATGAACTCAGAGCCGCATTGAATTATCAGAGTGGTGTTCCGTTATACAATGAGGAACAAATATTTCCGTACAGTCAATACGGAAGACTGGAAAAGCTGGAAGATCACGTATTCAGCTGTCATGGTTATTGAGATATGATATTGTGGAACGATAGAGTGAGAGATAAAATATTTGCTGGTTGCTCGACTGCAAACGTAACGCACGTCTGCGAACTGAAAAAATTGATTCCGGAGAACAACTCAAAGCAAGAAGCTAAAATCTTGCCCGGCTGGACAACAGGCTGCGGGACAACAGGCTGCGTTAGATGTATTTATAACTTTCCCACTGCAGCCCATTCAAATTTCAGATGCAGAGAAAAGTGTGGTTTTGCTCTGACAAATGCTGAAGAAAAGAATTGTGAACAATTTTCCCAAAAACGGACTGAAATGTGTATCAATTTTCTACCACTAACATCTGAAATTTTTGGGTGTTTCTCAGAGTTGTAATATTTAAACCAGTTGGTTTATCATTCGCTGCCATGGGTTATCTCAAGGAGTTTCAGTGAGCTTAATTCAGCTCCACATTGGTTTATTCGTTGTCTTGGCTCATAAAATTTATAGTTGCCCAGTTATTGCTGTTCGAGAACTCATTTGTCACCCGATGAGAGGGGACAATCCTCTTTTGTTTCTTTTATCATTCAATTGTGTCGAATGACGAGGACAAAATTTTGCAGATCCGATTGTTTGGGTTCATGGGAACAAACAAATTCTAAGACTCAATTTTCTTAATACCATGTTGATTTGTGGGTAAGAACGTGATCGCAATAAAACTTTCTGAGAATCATATAATCTAAGAACTGACTTCGTCCATGAAATCTCTAAACCGGTGGTTTGTCAGTTTAAAAATTCATATAAAGAACTGTTTAGTAATCCTTGAGCACGTTTTTTTACTAAGAGAATAGATTTCGCATTACGTATGGATTGCCCAATGTGAGGCAATTTTCTATTGATGAGTAGATGCCAGATTATCTCAATAACTCATAAACGTTTGAAAAAATAGTCTGTTAAGACAAAAAATGAAAGCAACAATGATTATTTTAGACAAATAAAAAAGAAGATTTATTTTAGAAAAAAAAGAAGCTCCCGAAAAAGAAGACAAGAAAGAAAAAGGACATTAAGGCTTTGCTCGTTCTTTGACTCGCATCTGGCTATATAATTCTGGTCATACTTACATCGAGCACTAAAATTTGGTTCTTCATGTTGTATGACTTTTAAAATCTTCTTGACAAAATTCTCCTAGTAGGTCTTGACTTTTAAGCTTTGTTATTGCGCTATTAATAAATTGCCAATTTTGCAGTACACTCAGTGGTCACAGATCAATTTTTTATTTTGAAAGGGAAAACAGAGAAGCACAACTAAACATAGCATGACCATTTAAGAACTACAGCACAGAATTGAACAAAATGAAAACAACACTATCAATCTCCTTAAATTAACACTTGCTGGTGGAAAACAAATTATAGACCAATACGTACACGAAAGTAAACAGAGCACAACAAAAATTTAAATGCTATTTCTCTTTTAGGAAAAACAAGGTTGTGAAATAATTATGTACCACAACGTCAACGTCAAAAAATTTCTACACATTGAGACTCAATACTGTAGACACCAACTTTGATGAAAACGACAGTCAAAAAATAGAAAAAACAGAGCCATTGATAACTGTCATTGGTGAGATCCATTGAAAGAGCAAAACAAACGACTACAGAAATTAACAAAATAAAGAACGTCTCCAATTTTCTCCGCACGAAAAATTTATCGGAGTCGTGAAAGCTGTTAGAATATAATAGAAGCTAAATGTAGAGCCAACAGACTTTATACCTCTTAGTGCACTTGGTAGACCAATTAAAAGAAGTACAAAGGCGATCAATATCAAAACAACACTTATTTTGAAAAGAAGAGTTACAGTTGTTAAAATCGTTTGATTTGAATTAAAATCTTTCGATGAACATCAATCTAGTTAAGTAGAGAGCCGAGGGGACCACTTTAAATGAAACTATAGATAGAACAGCAAAGATCAACAAAAAAGGCAAAGTTGAAAAACCCACTGATACTTTTTAAAAGAATCTTGTCAAATTCGTGGAAACCACCACATATGGAAAAAATTAGATGAACTCATATATACCTGATTAAAGAGAGATTCCACGAGGCCAATCAAAAATGGGGCTAAATGAGAGAAAAAGAAAGAAACTGCAATTTTCAAAACAGGTCGTGTCAAATGATTGAAAAAAAAATAATCTTCGATTCAAAACTAATAAATATATCCAATTACGAATCAAAACTGAGCCTGCGAGAGCTGGCAAAAGTGAAACGATGACAGAACAATCAATAGGTGGATAAAAAATGGAAAACCAGAATCATCACTAAACTTTTTAAAAAATTATTGTCAATCTCGTTAAAACCGTTAGTTTTGAAATCAAATTACTCAATTACATTAAAACGCCTCATTGGAGGGCCACTGATACCTTTCAATATAGCGACCAAGTACCAGAACAACAAGGACGCATATATCACCTTTAAAAAGTCTTCGTGTGCAAAGATGACGAAGAAAACAGCGGAAACGGAATATAGATGTCAATTTGCCGCATGTGACAAAAATGCTCTCGAAAACGAACAAATCTGTTCAAACACAAATTTTTCACGCGACTTTTAGAGCATTTTGAAAAAATTTTGCGTGGTACTCTTTTTTTGACTCGTGTTAGCACTCGAGCGTGATTGAAATCACTATTCCAATGTGACGGCTTGTTAGGGCATAAAAGTCGAGAAAAATGTGAACAGATCTTTAAAAAAGACAGCTCAAGAAGTCAACTGAATTCAAATTTTTTGAATTGTAAAAAAAAACAAAACCACATGGACCGTTGTTTTTTAACTTCGAACCAACAAACATCAAAACTGAACATCAGCCGGAAAAATTTTCAATTAATTGTTTGAAAGTGACGTATTAGAATAAATTGTGTTAAGTTTTCATTTCATCACGAAAAATTGTAAACGAAGTACAATAAAACAAAATTATCTAAATTTAATGTCAAGCACAAAAAAATTATGTTTCATTGGTGTTTCACAATATCAGAGAGCCAATTCGCTTTCTTGACTGATATTTGCAAGTTGTTTTAACAATTCAGATTTCAATACGATTGGTCATCAGAAACTTAAGGCAGATTAACTCAACAGGATATCAAAAAAATTCATTAAAAACAGAAAAGAGGCAACCCTTCAAAAATATACACGCTCTCAATAGCAAAACCAAAAAAGTTTGAAAGACATAAGTACCGAACAACGGTATAAGGTTGTTCTTAAAATGAATTTATTATATCTATCTACTGCTAACGAATAGAATTGTTCCTTATTATACAATATCGATTTTAATTAATTCTCAACATTTGATTCAAGCCATCGAGAACTTTTTAATGATACCTATATTTTTTATCTCGGTACCAGCAAAGATATCGATCAGCCAAAAATGGCATAACAAAGTTCAACTGGCACAAAGTTCCCAAAGCCCATTTTATGGAGTGTTGAACAAATATGCTAGGTTTGGTACTTTGGGTCTTGTAATACTTATCTCGGGAAGTTACCGACCACTAGTTTCGATTTTCATTACGTTAGCTTACAATTCCTTATCTGCATCTTGGTATTTATAGTAATCTTAAGTGCTTATATGACATTACACAATCCGATTTTCATAAAAAGATCTTTTCCATTAATGTTTCGTTTTCAAGGAACCTTCTTATGGGATCAAAACAAAAGTCAAATTTTGGCCGTAATTTCTCAATGTTTGATTGTTCATCTCTGCTTACCATTATTTTATGTATAATTCTTGTAGCTGTATTTTTCGGCCGTCTGAGGACAGTTTTTAGACATAATTATTCAAACCAATTTACATAGCTTTGTCTTTGTAGCCAAGTCCTGCCAAAAAATGAGTACTAGGTCATGAAGTTAGTTGAGCATTACTCAATATAAGTATTTAATTTATAATTCAGAGCAACCCATTGAAATATCAGCAGTTTCTAAGGAGAATTCGTAGAAAAAGCATTTTGAAAATTTTGATGATTTTAACAGTAAAAAGATACGCAAGGCTCTATGTTCCAGAAGAACTCGCCGTAAAATCATAAAGTTTCTATGTTTTTCTATACATAGAAACTTTATGATTTTGCCAGCTTTAGATGGTAATGGGATATTCCATGCTTTATTGACGAATTCTCTGCAAGTAGGATCAATTGATGAGATTCTATTGGCCCCTACCGAGGAAGCAAATAGCATAAAACCATATATTACTTTTTGCACTACCAATAATCGACCAATTTCGGGAGGCTATTTTGAAGATGAAATAATTACCTATTTTGTGGACAAAAATAGCTCAAGAGTTTTCCATACAGAATAAAAATACATTCAACTTGCAATGCTATTTCTCAGACCTTATTTCAAAAGTAATCAACTTAAATAAACAAAATAAGTCTTCCAAAATAATCATCAATAAAGACGATAGCAATAAATAGAAGTTGAACCCTTGGAAAATAAACAAAGAACTGAGAAGTAGAAATTGTTTGCACGAAATGTCACAAACAAAATCTGGGAATACCGTAGAATAAAGATCAATACTGGGAATCAAAACCAGTATCAAATTTTGTTTGTTTTAATTAATCAGATCAAAAACCGATAAAACATTTGTAAAGCTGGATAAACAATAAGTGTTTACAAAATATGAACAAGACGCCAACAGTGCTTATGAACCATTACAAACTCAAATTTAACGTTTTGTGAATGAAAGAAAGCTGAAAGGTGTTTCTTTCTATGCATAAATATTGATCGAGAGTTTGCGTACAAAAAATTAAGAGGTTAAACTTTTGATTTTGTCATATTATTAATGAATAAAACGAGCGTAAACACAAAATTCATGTAAAGAGTTGAAGCTAGAAGCAATTTTTAACCTGTTCAAATGTTTCGTTTTTGTAACGGATAATCAATTTTACTACTTTTGGCTGAACGAATTCAAATTAAACTAAGTTGACGTTATTAAATGAAACAAAAACACGCCACAATCATAAATATACACATAATTACACAGCATTTTAGTCAAATTTTTGTGATTGCTCTTTTTTTCCAAATTTATATTATGCAGCAATTCCCCCAAAAAAATTGGAGCATACGTTAGTTGAAACAGTCAAATTTGAATAACATATAATTGATCACTTGCTGACGTTGTTTGACACATTTTGTATAAATTACCGACTTTGAGTTCAAAAAAAGAAGAGACAAAAGGCATATAACCTATCATGTTAGTTACAATTTATAACTCATGCTGTTTTATTTGCTCCGCCAATTTCCGGTTGAAAATTTAGCTCCGTCCCATTTTGGTTTAACTGCATGCGCTAAAATGGAAAAAAAATAGTGAATAAAAATGAAAATGTGCGAAAATAACTCAAATTGACAGCGGCACGTTTGAAAAAGGTGTGAAAAAGAATTAGAAAAATGTGTGAAAAAAGTGAAGAAATCGCTATTAGATTTTAGCTTGAGAAAGGTATCATTTTCTTATCACAGACATATTAAAGCTTTCAATTTCGAATCAAATAAGGAAAAATTAGGAAATTTAAGGAGCCCGAGGAAAAGCTCAAGGAAATAACAGGACGGAAAAATACGATCCCTGAAATGAATTTAAAATAACCGAGAATAAGAATTTCAAATAAAAGAGGCAAGAAATACTGAAATATTAAAAAGGTTTCTGATTTTGTGAAGCTTTTATTCAATGAACTAATTAATCTTTTGCAATTTTAATGACAAAAATAAAACAGAATTTTTGTGGCATAGTTTGTTTGTATGACACAAAAGGCGCCGCGCTATTCGTTTCCACCGTTTTCCTTAAAATTTACGAGTTTTTCCGTATATAATTCCTAGGTGATGTTTATTTCCACTAGCGTTCCAATCTAATTTGTAGTCTAATTTATAGTCTCACTGGTCCAAATATGTGGGGGTGAAAACGTTAGACGAAAATTTGCATAAAACTTAGCTCAAGCAGGCATACAAAAAATAGGTTAATGAGTTTTGGGCAATTGAATTATCAGATAACAATTTTGCCAGGCGAGGTCCAGAACAGCCTTAAGCAAAAAAGGGCCAATTTTGAATCTTTCAAGGGTAAAATAGAGTCAATATATTTTAATGAGGTGATCGTAAATTAAAAATGCAATAGCAATTTCGATGTTGGTATGCAAATTGAAGCAATAAAGCCTAAATAATGTCTACACCTCTTATTTGGTATGAATGCTAAATTAGCACAAAAGACTTTCATTGGTAATAAAATTATGCTTACATCACAAAATCAAATGACATTTACAATTTAAATTGCAATTGTATCGCTTTTAAAAATAAATCGAAATGCACGAAAAGTTTAGCAATGGTTTCTCTCTCGCAGAGAGTAAACCAAAATTTTGCTCCAATAAGTCTGTATCAATGAAGTAATGGGTAGTTGTACAAACCTAATGAGAGGTGGGAGTACACTAAAACTATAACACGAAATTACGCGGGTGTAGAAATATCAATTATAACAGCTCTTAAGTTTAAAGAAATAATTTTACTTGAGTAGTAGATATATGGTTAAAGTGAACCCGTAAAAAGGCTGAGACGGGAAAATTGAAATAAGTGAAGCAACAAATAATTGCTCTTCAGACGCAGCTGAAATTCCTTAAATCAATTCAGATTTTTTCCTCTCCTAATCATGAATGATTTCACTCTTACTTAAGCACATAAAATGGTCTTTTATATTAAGATGTTGTGTGATGCCATCATTCTTAATTTTTATCGCTTCTTTTTTAAGGTGAGAATATACCGTTCTTATTTGCCGATGTACTCCAAAATCGGATCTTATCCGTTAATGCCCCCACGCCTCGCCGAAAAAGATGTTGCAATGTAATAGAACCTATGTGACTCAGATATATTTATTTTGCGTGTGCTTTTTAATCTCACAGGCGAGAGGTCTGCCAAAAAAAAATTAAAAAATCCCAAAGTCATACAGGAAGAATATCAAAATTTTCTAAAAGAATCTTTACTTTTTTATTGATAGGAATCTGCCGCTTTGAGCTTTGAAGCATGGTTTTCATTGAACTGGCATATCTTAATCTAGAAAAGAACTAAAATCTTTCTGCTTCCCATTTTGGAGAAAATAACATGCGAAAAATCTCAAAAAACTTCTCTGTAAACGAAGAAACAAGGCCAATTAAGAAAACCAAATTTTCTTTCCCCGAGATGTATAAATATATCTTTTTTTTGTTTTGTTATTTTGGAAGCTACGGCAAAACAGTAAAAGAATAAGATTTAAAATGTTCTGCATTAAAACACTTAATAAAGCAAGGAGTCTTGGTACTAGGCGATCACAGGTAAGGTCCCGACACAGCTCATTCCCATTTTGTCTTAATTGTCTATCAAATGAGGAATATATAGAAAACTTTCAAAACTCAAAATTGATAAAACATTATTGGTGAATGAAAAAAAATACCTCCAACTCTATTCACCTATTACAGCATAATAATGCTACATTAGAAAACCGATGAAACAGGCCATTTAAGATTACGAGACAGGGCAAACAAAATCAAATAAAAAGCGAACTATATATATATATATATATAATATATATATATATATATATATATATATATATATATATATTTATATACGATGAATATTTTGCAAAAGAATTTAATAATAAAGTTAAAATGGCGTCAAATAAAACGAAGTGACCAATATTTTTCTAATTTTTAGAAAAAAACATCGACAACAAAGAACAAGAACGGCACAGTTAAAAAATACATTTATATTTATTGAAGAAAAAAATTAATGGTTTCAAATAATGAAAACCATTAGTAACGAGTAAAATTTTTCGACAGGTTGATGTTCATTCATATCTTCATATGAAGACCTTGAGCCCTTTCATTATCCAAAATATGTCGTATGTCAGAAAAAACAACGAACACAGACGAAAAAGAAAAAATCAAAAAAATTTTGCGTGAAAACGGTGTAGAAGCAGTAAAAATTAAAATATGTTCCGTGAAAACTAGGATATAATCAGTTGCGCTTTTTTTGAACACAAATAATTTGATATGTGGCTGAAATTGAATTTAGGTAACAAGTAGACGAAAAAGAACAGCCAAGTTAAAAGCCAAAAATTCTAATAGAAGACGGCGTGGAAGCAGTTAGGACACATAATCTATTCGCTGAAGAAGTTAATATGGTTAATTGTACCTAAAATTAAGATATGTGACCTGTCAAAATTGTGACAAGACAGAACCTCAAAGTTGGAAAATGTCCAAAAATTAAATTTTTTAATGTGAAAACTCGTACTATCAAAACTAAAGAAACCTTAACCTAAAACACAGAACCACAAAAAAATAAATTAAAGGAAAAAATAGCAAAACTCAAAAAGCCATTGCTTATTTTGAAAATAAGAGTTTTCAAAAGTAAAAACGAACACAATCTTTTGACAAAAAATTTAGATAGATTTCTCTAAACTCCTTTGGAAGCCAATTGCCCCTGCTGTCATTAGTCAGCCTTCGATTACTTTATTCAGTTTTTCAATTAACATTAAAAACTTTAAGTCAAAAACATTTTTAAAAAGTTAGAGACTGAAAATGATCCGAGTATTTTTGGACTGTAGAAAACAACAATTAGACCAAACCTATAAAATTAGTCTGGCCCTTGTTGTTCGTCCATTAGAAACACAAAAATTATTTCCGAATATTAAGGATATTGATATTTATGTATAATTATTATATTGACAAAATTCTTCTATCTTTTGAGGTAGAAACCATCGATACTATCGTTGACACATTTGACATGTTTTTCAGCAGAAATTGCAAAACACTGCGTAAAATACGGAAATTGTGAACAAAAACAACGAAAATCAGTAAATTGTTAATTGACAAAAACATAAACCTCAATTGCTCTGTGGAAAAAACGAAATTCAAAAAATATTTTCAGTTGTTTTTTTTAAATCTCAAACTTGAAAATTCGAATAACCCCAATGTTAAAGTTATATGTCGTAATATTGTAAATCAAACATACTACATCTTTCCTTTGAATAATTAAAAAAGAAATTAAAAAAAAACTAAGATTCAGTTTCTAGTATTTGTGAATTATTTTTTTATAAAAAAAACTTTTATAGGTTTCTTTTTTGTCCATTGATACTCGTTCGTGTCTTTTTTGCATCTCTTTCTTTAGTTTTTTTTTCAAATTTTTTCTTAGATTTTTATTTTCTCAGAGCTCTTGGAAGTTTTTTTTCATTCCCGAACGACGTTTCTTGTAGTTCAATTTTGCCTTTAGTTTGATTTTAATTTTGTCGTGAGAAAAAAATCGTATGTACGATTATTTATTTTAGTTTCAACGTCTTCGATTATTCTGAATTTCTTTTGGTCTTGTAGTTTGTTTGTTGGACAATATCGAAAAGTCTATTTAATGAAGTTTTTGCTATTTGATTTTCTGCGGGAAGTATTTCATTTGCAAGAAGCAGTTTATGAGCACTGTCATATTTGGTTTGAAAAAAGCAAGCTTTTGTGCCCCATCTAATTTGTTTGTTTATTCTGTTAATTGAGTAGGATCCAAACTTATTGCACTAAATTGCACCAGAAAAAATATTGCACTAAATTCTAAATGCGACAAAACAATTGATCTATAGAGATTTATTCGAGCCTTTAAAGGTATTTGATTGCGCACCAAATAAATTGATCTGATAGCTAAAGCCATTTTACTGTTCTATTTCTAAGGCTTTCGAGTGATACCTTTCACAGCCCTCTACGATGAATTTTATGATCAGCCAAAATTGACTGAACAAAAAACCCATTCGAGTATATTGTTCCACCTCAATTAAAATGAGTCGGAACAAGACAAACTTTAATGAAAGGTAAGGGAAGATGAGTAACGATTAATACTATCAATTTCAAAACGGGATGAGATTTTCGACCCTTCTTAAAATCTAATGACAAATGCGCAAAAAAATGTATATTTCCGTGATGTGAAATTAGCAAAGGTATCAAACCTAGGCGCAATAATGTGAATTTGGCAAAATTTGCAGAATATGCAAATTTTTATGTTTCTTAAAATCAT
>NW_027452409.1:0-32820 GCF_964194025.1 Convolutriloba macropyga | reverse complement strand
GAAAATCTTATTTATGCTTTTGTTTCCTCCAAGGAAACATATAATGCAAAACATACTAACTATTGATGAAAGTGAGCCGAGCAAAAATTATTTGTGACATGTTAATAATCATAAATAAAATACAAACTGTTTTCATGGCAGACACACCTAAGTTAGAGTACCTGGCTGTGATGGATGTCTTACTGTTACCAAAGATTTCTTAAAATAATTTTTAAAAACTTTTTAAGTGAAATCAAATTCAGGTTTTTGGAAGAGAAAAATTTCGTTTTGCAATCTACTTCAATCATTATTTTCTCGAACAGAATTTTTTGATAATGTATACATCTAGGCGTTCTTCGTATATACTTTTATAGAGTATATACTCATCGAGTATAGATTATATAACATGCTAATCGAGTATATAGATACACCTCTACGAAGGGGGGCACGAAGTACACAACTTTTTTGAGTGATGACTGGTTGGCTTCACACCGACCAGCAACTAGATTTTAAAATATAATGTCTTGGACACATGGACAATAACTATACAATTGCATGGATCATTTCTTCAACGCAGTGCGAACAATAAACTTGGTAACCTTGATAGAACTTAAGACATCCATGTGTTTATTATTTTAACTGTTATCAGGAAGCAAGTATTTAAAATAGATAACAATATAAAAGAAGATTTAGGTCAGGTAGACACAAGCTCGGTATAAATATTATTTTTGATCATTTTGAACAAGCATCAAAAGTTAGGTATCTTAAAAAACCGATCAAAAAAGCTGAGAAAGTATGTTAGTAGACGAAACCTTCCTTATCTAACTGTTGTCTATCTATTGTATATCCTTGTTCTTAGATATTGGAACCCTAGATATAACCGTAGCCCTGTTGAATTTGTCGGCCATGTTTTTTCTCAAATTAAAATACTACGACTGCAGTTCAAATTTCACTCAGATTTCATGTATATTTGATATTTGATACTACAAACACAATTAACACTCGAGCTGTTCCTAATTTTGAAACCAAATCTTCCAGCGCAGATATAAAGATTTGTCTCTTCTTAACCTGAAAATGTACTGAGTATTGACTCATAGCTACATGGTTTGGTTGTAGCCCGTAACATGATTAAAAATCAGGGCTATGACAATTTGGGCAAAACTGCTTTTCAATACAGGAAACACAGCGGAAGGCTTTCGCTCACATTTTAAACACTTTATACGGAGGGTAAACATACCAAATGCACGTATGGTATTTGTATATTTCAGTTTGAAGTATGCATTTTAAAAGCAGACTTGGGCAAACTTATTTTTGGCAAAGTAGAACGACGTATAATTATATTTAGAGCGGGGTATTTACATTTGAGCGTATAGTTTAAGAGCTGGGAATGAAATAAATGTACTTACCAACTTTGCCTATAACGAGACCATTTCCATGGAAATTTGCCTTGAAGGGTTCTTGTATAGATTTAAAATTTAATGTTTAAGATTCCTGCTTCATATTTAACAAGAAGATTTCCAAACCAACCGCTTACGTAGTTTATACTCAAAGAAATATTCCCTAATATGGGTAAGTCCGTGTATGACTGTAGATTAAACAGCCTCACATTTATTTTCCTGCATGAGATCTGAAATACACTTAAACATGTGAAACTATACTTCTAAAAGTGCGTGCGAATTATGTTGCTTTGTCTTATACAACATTTCGTTAATAAACAATCTTAATTTATAAACATATATTTGTATAATTATTCTCGGAAATTACAAATTTGCAACATTTTTCCACCATTTTTTTATTACAAATCATACAAAATCTGGCCTGTAGAGCAATATATTATATCTCATTTCTTAATTTATTTCTTTAATAATTATGAACCTAAAGATAGATTTTTTCATCATTTTCAAAGGAAAAAGTAAACAAAACATTGTCAAGCATTGCTCTACAATTATGTCGATAAATTAGGCCTAAAATTTCATACTTGCTTTTCATAATCACTGTATTTTTTTAAGCAAAACAAGAAAAGAAAGAACATAACCAATATCAAAATAATGAAAAAAATTTATCAAAATTGAAAAAATCAGTAATCGAATTATTGACAGGTCCTTAAATGGACCCCAGTTCTCAAAACCCCTCAATTGCGCTTCCCGAAGACGATTTAAGTGTCGATGATTCAAACGCCAGTTCCAGTTTTGCCAGCCGAGCCCGCACCGTTCCAGACTTGTCGCGAGTAGGATCGGGTGATCGAGGCCGACTTGACACGAACCCCTCAGATCAACAGCAATTAGATTCGTTTGAGGTGAACGAGAGACGAGCGATGGAATCGGAGGATCTGAATGACTCCTCTGTTGGAGGAATCCACTCGGACGTCGATGATGCTATGGGAACCGGTGAGTCAGAAAATTTTAAATCAGACATACAAAAATCACAGAAAGTCGAATATACCAATTTTTAGAGCTCATTAACAATACAATGGTCTACCTGAACCGGATTTTCGAGTGAAATCACTCGCTTTTAAAGCTGGTTTCCGATAATCTTGAAACATGAAAAAATTGGATTACATTAGCTAATATTTAATCATTTTATTAAATCTATAAGTCGCAGGCACTTCATTTTATGTTCACGGCGAGAGATTCTTGATTATAGCACCACATGAAGCGGAGACTTGTACTTGATCCAATAATTGCTGACAAAATTGATGTACAGGTTTTCTTTGTTTTTGTTCTCTGACCCCCCAATGCGTGTGGACCAATATTTGAACTCTCTTTTGTTGATATCTGGCCAATGATTTGAGAACTCACACATTCTTTTATATCTTCGAAGTTATAAGTCGCCTTTTTCGGTTAAAATTAAGCAGAAATTGTGTTGAAAACCATTTAACACAATTTTCTTAGAAAATACATCCTGCTAAACAAATAATTTTCTTTGAATGTAGGTTCAATTTGATACAAGTAGACGTCTATTAAAAAACAAAGACGTTTCCTGTGTCTGATACATTTTTTTGTTCTTGTTTAAAGTTGTGCGAAAAAGTGACAACCGCACTCAGGCTGAGATTTCAGACCAAAGAGAACTTTGACCTTGTTTTGGTTCATTACAGTTTGTCCCAAATTTGGTAGTCTCGAAAACACAGAGTCATAGAAAAGATTGACAGTGTTTGTGCGCAGGTATGATGACAAGATCTGATTAGAAGACAACGTTGTGACATGGATTTATCAAAGACGACTTCTGCTTGGGAATTTGACCAGAGAGTAAAGTCATGCAGATGGTCTGGTCAGAGGCAAAAGTCTAAAAGATTATAATCCAAAACAGAAGAACGAACACTGTTTTAATAAGAAGTCATTTTGTTTGGCCCCTCTATGGGGTACTAATATAAAAAAAAGAAAACATTGTTAATTCCTTTGATTATGAACTATAAAATACAGAACATAGTTTAAAGGCAATGTAGTGTTAAGAAGTATAAATGAAACAAACGTCAGATATTGGGAGAGTTTAAAATTGTATAAAATTTACAATGTGTTAAAAGATCGACATATTAAGAGAGATGAATTATAAATATGAGAAAAATTTTTAAAAAATGCTAATTCTACAATTAACATTTTTGAGAAAAGAGAGTAGTTAAAAATTGCTAATCCTCCTATTAACATATCTCAGAAGAATAAATCACGCCCTAAAACTAAGTCAAATTAAGATTTAACTTGAAAGATTTGAGATTAAATTTAATTCAGAAACCTTTGTGTCTTCTAGAGACTCATTCCAGAAATGATTTTTTTGTAGTTTTGAAAACCCGCTTTTCAGTGATATTCCGCCTCAAAGCGAGAGGCAAATCGTTATACCAGACAATTGTTTTTTTTTGAAAAACAGTTTTGCATTATATTTGTTTTTTGGTTTGCTCCAAATGACAGCTTGTTTGTACGGTCATTCATTTTAGCAATTCGGGTGGCTTACTTGAGTTCATCGAAAGGTGGTAGATCTGTTTTCAGAAGCTTTATGACATATATAATAACCCGATACTTTATGAGGTATTCTACTGGTAAGATTTGGTGTTTGATCTTGAGATCAGTGATTCAGTCAAATTTAGTTCTATTGAAACATGCTTCTATACCCCAGTTCAGTTGTTTATTTAGAGTAACTCAAAGTGATTTTTTAAGACCTGAGAACAGAACAATTGGGCAATGCAGATGACTTAAAACAAGAGCGAAGAGCGTTCAGTAAAGCAGATCTAGTTTTTTCTGGAAATATATTTTTGATGGAGTTAATGACTTTTATGCCAAAAGCCATTTTTCTTAGTACATTTTTTTTTCTTCATCGAAGAAGGATTACAGTCAATAAGAACTCCCAAGTATTTCACAACTTTTTTCTCGAGAACTGCACATCCGTCAGTTCTCGAGAAAAAAGTAAATGGAAGCAGTTCTCGAGAACTGCTTCCATTTACATTTAACTCATTTTTCCTGAAAAAGAGAGTGAGTTTACCAATACATTTTTTAAGATGTAATTTTGATTCAGAAATTGTTTTTCTACTGCAAAAGACAAAAGTGTCATCAGCGTGGTAGATTATAGTAGAATTCACATCAGTATTATTTTTCATTTCTTTACATATATGTTGAAAAGCAATGGGCCTAGCAGAGTACCTTGTGGTACTCCACAGTTAAGTGCTATCTAATTTGATTCATACTTCAAGAATTTGACTTTTTGAACGTTTTCTTGATAATTGACGTTTTTCTAAATAAGATTTTAGAATTGTATTTGCTTATTCACTAAAACCTATATGCTTAGTTTTATGTAGAATTAGGATGTGATATCGAATCAAAAGCATTTGATAGGTCTAAAATACTCCTGTATGAGGTTTTTTACTGAGATCACATCTGATTTTTTTTCAGTGCAATATAAAAGAGCATATGTAGTTGACATTTTTTTCGATATCCAAACTGTGTTTTTGCAAGAAACCCATTCCTCTCTAAATAAGCTAATATTTGATGAAATTTTTCGAAAATATTAGCCACAGCTCCAGTAACCGAATACGGTCGATCATTTATCGGATCTTCAGGATCACTTTTGATGAAAAGAGGCAACACGCGGGCACGACTAATGTTGTTAGGAAAAGTTGTTCAGTTATGAATTGTTTGAACAAACAACAGAGGTTCAGCTATGTGTTTTCGTGCATCTTTTAAAGCCCAAGCTTGAATGAGGGATGAATCCAACAGTTTTTTAATATTTAACTGCTTGAGTATATCAAATATCTCATTGGTTGTTGCATACCTGAATATATATTTTTTACCGTGGCGTGCCGCATTATTACAGAATGATGCCGAATAATTACATGATGCTGTTTTTTTTACCAAAATATTTACCTAACGTTGAAAATTTATAGTTGAGAAGATTGACAATATCATTTCCATTGGTCAAAACCATTCTAAAACTGTTTTTGAGTCTTGGTAATTCTTTCTGTGATTTTTCACTGTTTTGATTTCTCTGATAGAATTCCAGCTTTCTCTTGAACTTTTTAAGTTTTGAAACACATCTAGCAGATGTTTTTCATTTTCCTGCTTCAAAACAATTTTGTTGCTATTACTTGACGTCTTTGCCAACTTTCTTTGTTTTTTTTGATATCCATTGTTGATGTAGCGGTAGTTTAGGCTTGCCATGGGGTATCAAAACGGTCTTTTGTTGAGCATGCTTTTTAATTACCCTTTCCAGTGACGAACAAAATTTTTATTCATGAAGTCAGAATTTTCTGATATATAAAACGATCTCCAATTTATGTCCCAACGTCCAAAGAAAAAGCATCTTTAGAGTACTTTGTTTTATCAAACACATTTTTTGATAGCTTCTTTTTTTTAGTGGTTTGACCAATTAAACAAAGTGTGGCTAAGTGATCACTTTTGAGAATCGAGTCTAGTGTCTGGGAACTTGAGAAATTTTTGCATATATCATATTCTATTAGCGACTCCCTCCTTGATGTTTCTCTTGTTGCTAAAAATGTATTTGAATTCAGGAAACCACATGCAAGATCAGAGTTTCTAGAAGATTTCTTTCATTGCAACTAAAGTAATTAAGGTTGTAGTCACCTAGTAGAAAATTTTTTTGTTTTCGGTTGCTGCTCTTTTTAACCCCGGGGCTAGTTATTCCAACAAGGAATATACTAGTTGTTTTTTGTACAGTAGGCGAAATTTATCAATACGGGCTTTTTGTTCATTTAACACTCTAAGCAAGTACTTTCAAAATGGTCTTCTGACATTGTCTCTAGATCTTTTTGTGCTTTTGTATGAATTTTTTCTGAACAAAAAAAGAATACCACCGCCTTTTTTTTTCTCTTTGAGATCAGTACGTCGGTCGCATCTGAATGACATTAATTATTCTTAGTGTATCGAACAAAACAAAAAATCGTTAACTGATGTCAACCACGTTTCTTAGAAGCCCGAAACACATTTGTTACCTAGATCAGATAGAAAACTCTTAAGGAGCAACCTTTGTCCGAACAGCCTTTGACAATTTTGATGAAGAAATTTTACTTGATTGTTGTATTTTTCATTAAGGTGGTAAACTGTGCAGAATTGAGAGGTGGCCCTGGGTTTAATTCTACGTCACCTGACAAAAACAGGAGAAATCTAGTGACAACCAAGGAGTAAAGAACACCCCTTAACAGGCAGATAAAAATGATCTTTTTTCGGGATACGCATTATTATAAGACATCCAAGATTACATCATTTCAGGATTTATTTGTGTAGTAGTGAAGACCCAGTTCCTTTTTGATGTGATTACACACAAAATACGAAGCAAATAAAAAAGTGGAACTGAAGCTTCATTTTGAAATGATACAAATAGAACAAGACAAACGAAATCAAGAATATTTAGCAAAACAAGTACCTCAACTAGTACTGACCTCTCATATAATTGTAACTCTGTCTCCAATGATTGCGGTACCTTGGGGTTTTGATTTGGATTACGTTGGCTGCTATTCAGAGCTATTAAATTATTAGATGTGGGAAACAACTGAGAAAAAACACAATTTTTTTAAGAAAGGGACGTCTTGTTTGTAATGGAAATTCAAATTGTCATAATACAGAATATAATAGCTTGGCATGGTTTTCATGAGGTTGTACACTTTTGCAACTTTATAATTTTTATCACCTGCGAATGCATTTTTTTTGTCATAAAAAAGTTTAATGCGCACATTAATATGTTCGTTTTTTGGCTGATTGCCAATTGGTGGCACTTGCATTAATACATTATTCTCAGGAGATAGCGTGTTTCTCGTTACATCAACCAAAATTGTACTTCGCAAACAACTCGTTGATGTTTTTTATGTTTTTTTCAGAATTGAGTTCGTCCCGCCCTGAATGAGAACGGCTTTGATCACTTTTTTGGGCAATTGTTTTACAAACTCAAATTTTTCACAAATTGTTGAGACTCGATAATCGTGTTTGCAGATATCTTCTGGTATAGTACTATTCCGCACCAAATTTGTCACCTGACTGCTTCCAATAACAAGATTTTTTGTTTTTGTGAGGACCTCTTTCGGCTCAAGACGTCCTACTCGAACCTCTTGAATGATGCATCGGTTATATTGGGCGAGATTTTACATGACTCCGTTGCATCATCATTTGACTGCTTTTTCAGCAAAAATTGACTTGCCCAAATGACAAATTTTTTGATAGTTGTATCTTTTTTTCATTTTTTAAAAAAATATCTACATAAATTTGTTACGGTTCATTTTTATTCTGCGAATTGAACTCCTCTTGGTTCATCATATTGCTTAATTAAGATCTATCAAAGCTGTTAAAAGTATCAGATAAAAGCTGTAAGAATCAACGACGCAAGGTGAACTAGTCGAAACAAGCAGTTTTGGGCAAGGTTAATCGCAACGAGCAAGGTCAACTGTTCGATTTAATATAATCGATCAAACAGTAAGTTTCATGAAAATCGCAAAGCCTAGATGTTAACACAAAAAATGCGAAAACGTTAAATCGTTTGATTTGACAGTGGAGAGCTTTTGGAAAAATTTGCACAGATTTTTGATCAAAAATTGTCTAAAAAGTACTGTTTTAGACCAGAAAGTGGAAAAGATTTTTTGCATAACAATGATAAGAGTTTTTGCTTTAACTTACATATGTTGTTCAAAATATAGTATATTTCCATGATTTTGCTCTGCGACTTTAGTAGGAGCAGCCGTAATTTATTGAAAAAAATTACCGTTCCAGAATCTGACCAGATGTATCAGGAATTGTTTTTTGATGTTCCCTTGTTGATGTAGCGTTAGTTTAGGCTTGTCATGGCCTATGAAGATGGTCTTTTGTTTAGCATGCTTTTTAATTATCGTTTCCACTGACGAACGAAAATTTTTATACATGACTTCAGGATTTTCTGATATATAAAATGATCTCCAATTTATCTCCCAACGTCCACGGAAAAAGCATTTTTAGTTTACTTTGTTTTATCAAACACATTTTTTGATAGCTTCCTTTTTTTTACTGGTTTCACAAATTAAACTAAGTGTGGCTAAGTGATCACTTTTGAGAATCGAGTTTAGTGTCTGGGAACTTGAGAAATTTTTGCATATATAATAGTCCATTAGCGACTCCGTCCTTGATGTTTCTCTTGTTGCTAAAGTTGTATTTCAATTGAGTAAACCATACGGCAAGATCAGTGTTTCTGGAAGATTTCTTTCATTGCAACTAAAGGAATTATGAATATAGTCACCTAGTAGAAAAATTTTTTGTTTTCTTCCGCTGCTCTTTTTAAACCCAGGGCTAGTTCTTCCAAAAAGAACTATATTAGTTGTTTTTTGGACACTAGACAAAAATTTATCAAAGCGGGCTTTTTGTTTATTTTACACTCTACCCAAGTACTTTCAAAATGGTCTTCTGACATTGTCTCTAGATCATTTTGTGCTTTTGGATGATTTTTTTTTCGAACAAAATAAAGAACACCACCGCTTTTATTTTTCTCTTTGAGATCCGTACGTCGGTCGCATCTGAGTGACATTAAGTATTCTGAGTATATCGAACAAAACGAAAAATCGTTAACTAATGTCAACTACGTTTCTTAGAAGCCCGAAACACAATTGCTACCTAGATCAAATTGAAAATTCTTAAGGGGCAACTTTTTTTCGAGCAAGCTTTGACAATTTTGATGTAGAAATTTTACTTGGTTGTTGTATTTTTTCTTTAAGGTTGTAAACTCTGCGTAATTTAGAAGTGGCCCTGGGATTAATTCTACGTAACCTGACAAGAACAGGAGAAATCCAGTGACAACCAAGGAGTAAAGAAAATTCCTTAACAGGCAGGTAATTTTTTTTGGGATAAGCATTATTATTAGACATCCAAGATGACATCCTCTCAGGATTTTTTTGTGTAGTAGTGAAGACCCAGTTCCTTTTTGATTTGATTACACACAAAATAGGAAGCAAAATAATGTGGAACTGAAGCTTCATTTTGAAACGATACAAATAAAATAAAACAAACGAAACCAAGAATATTTAGCAAAACTTTTACCTCAATTAGTACTGACCTCTCATATAATTGTAACTCTGTCTCCAATGAATTCGGTACTTTGGGTTTTGATTTGGATTACGTTGGCTGTTATTCAGAGCTATTAAATTATTAGATGTGGGCAGCAGCTGAGAAAGAACACAATTTTTTTTAAAAAAAGGGACACCTTGTTTGTAATGGAAATTGTCATAATACAATACAATCATGAGGTTGTACATTTTTGCAACTTTATAATTTTTATCACCTGCGAATGCATTTATTTTGTCATTAAAAAGTTTAGTGCGCACATTAATATGTTCGTTTTTTGGCAGATCACGAATTGGTGGCACTTGCATTAATACATTATTCTCAGGAGATAGCGTGTTTCTCGTTACATCAACCAAAAATGTACTTCGCAAACAACTCGTCGATGTTTTTTATGTTTTTTTTTCAGAATTGAGTTCGTCCCGCCCTGAATGAGAACGGCTTTGATCACTTTTTTGGGCAATTGTTTTACAAACTCAAATTTTTCACAGATTGTTGAGACTCGATAATCGTGTTTGCAGATATCTTCTGGTATAGTACTATTCCGCATCAATTTTTTCACCAGACTACTTCCAATAACTAGATTATTTGTTTTTGTGGGGACCTCTTTTGGCTCAAGACGTCCCACTCGAACCTCTTGAATGATGGAGTGGTTATATTGATGCGAGATTTTACCTGTCTCTTTTGGATCATCATTTGACTGCTTTTTTTAGAAAAAAATTGACTTGCCCAAATAACAAACCCTTTGATAGTTGTGTCTTTTCTTCAACTTTTAAAAATATATCTACATTAATTCGGTACGGTTCATTTTTATTCTGCGAATTGAACTCCTCTTGGTTCATCATGTTGCTTAATTAAGATCTATCAAAGGTGTTAAAAATATCAGATAAAAGTTATAAGAATCAAGAACGAGAAAAAGGAAAGCTAAATTTCTGTTTCCATTTATCTTCTTTAAGAAAACATGAACAAAGCAAGGTCAACTAGTCGAAACGAGCAGTTTTGGGCAAGGTTAATTGCAACGAGCAAGGTCAACTGTTCGATTTATTATAATTGATCAAATATAAAAGTAAGTTTCATAAAAATTGCAAAGCATAGATGTTAACATAAAAAATGCGAAAACGTTAAATCGTTTGATTTGACAGTGGAGTGCTTGAGGAAAAATTTGCACAGGTTTTCGATCAAAAATTGTATAAAAAATACTGTTTTTGACTAGAAAGTGGAAAAAAATGTGCATAACATTGATAAGAGTTTTTGCATTCACAAAAATATGCTGTTCAAAATATAGTATATTTCCATGATTTTGCTCTGCGACTTTGGTAGGAGCAGCCGTAATTTATTGAAAAAAAACTACCGTTCCAAAATCTGACCAGATGTATCAGGAATTGTTTTTTGATGACCCTTTGTTGACGTAGCGTTCGTTTAGGCTTGTCATGGCGTATGAAGACGGCCTTTTTTGGAGCATGCTTTTTAATTACCGTTTCCACTGAAGAACAAAAATTTTTATACTTGGTTTCAAGATTTTCTGATATATAAAATGATCTCCACTTTATCTCCCAACGTCCACGGAAAAAGCATTTTTAGAGTACTTTGTTTTATCAAACACATTATATTCTTCTTATAGCTTCTTTTTTATTTTTACTGGTTTCACCAATTAAACTAAGTGTGGCTAAGTGATCACTTTTGAGAATCGAGTTTAGTGTCTGGGAAATTGAAAAATTTTTGCATATATCATAGTCTATTAGCGGCTCCGTCCTTGATGTTCCTCTTGTTGCTAAAGTTGTATTTGAATTCAGTAAACTATACGGCAAGATGAGAGTTTCTAGAAGATTTCTTTCGTTGCAACTAAAGGAATTAAGGTTGTAGTCACCTAGTAGAAAAACTTTTTGTTTTCGTCCTCTGCACTTTTTAAACCCAGGGCTAGTTCTTCCAAAAAGAACTATATTAGAATATTACAAATATTACAAATTTATCAAAGCGGGCCTTTTGTTTATTCTACACTCTACCCAAGTACTTCTGGTATATTACTATTCCGCACCAAATTGTTAACCAGACTGCTTCCAATAACAAGATTTTTTGTATTTGTGGGGACCTCTTTTGGCTCAAGACGTCCTACTCAAACCTCTTGAATGATGGAGCGGTTATATTGATGCGAGATTTTACCTGACACCTTTGGATCATCATTTGACTGCTTTTTTAGAAAAATTTGACTTGCCCAAATAACAAACCCTTTGATAGTTGTGTCTTTTCTTCAATTTATAAAAATATATCTACATAAATTCGGTACGGTTCCTTTTTATTCTGCGAATTGAACTCCTCTTCATTCATCATGTTGCTTAAATAAGATCTATCAAAGTTTTTAAAAGTATCTGATAAAAGTTATAAGAATCAAGAACGAGAAAAAGGAAATCTAAAATTCTGTTTCCATTTGTCTTTTTTCTTTAAGAACACATGAACGAAGGAAGGTCAACTAGTCGAAACGAGCAGTTTTGGAGTTTTAGGCAAGGTCAATTGCAACGAGCAAGGTCAACTGTTCGATATAATATAATTGATCAAACAAAAAATTAAGTTTCATAAAAATCGCAAATTATAGATGTACACATAGAAAATGCGAAAACGTTAAACCGTTTGATTTGACATTGGAGAGCTTGAGGAAAAATTTGCACGGATTTTCGATCAAAAATTGTCTAAAAAATACTGTTTTTGACTAGAAAGTAGAAAAAGAATTTTTGCAAAACAATGATAAGAGTTTTTGCATTAACATATGCTGTTCAAAATATAGTATATTTCCATGATTGTGCTCTGCGACTTTAGTAGGAGCAGCCGTAATTTATTGGAAAGAATTATCGTTCCAAAATCTGACCAGATGTATCGGGAATTGTTTTCTGATGTCCCCTTATTATCCATAAACTATATACTGCCTTCAGGAAGTTTGGCTTTTTTCAAGAAACTTATTGCTTCCATGTTTGGTAAGATTTTTTTAAGTCGCTTAGATTATTGAAAAGTTTTTATTGTTGGATCTATGTTCAAAATTCAAGTGCCAACGGTTTCATCAAGGCCAAAAATCTGGATCAGTTTTTTATCAACTATGGCTTAAAATATTGAATTAGAAATAGCAATTTGAAATGCTGTTGCCCTGTTTGTGTCAAATCTGTAATTATGCAGTTGACAAAAATTAGTGAAAACAATTTTCTCTATTATAAACAGTAAAAACATCTTAGAAACAATTATGAATTTGTTTCTATTTGCAATTCACCAAAAAAAATTAAACAAAAATGTTACAAAGTGTCTGTGCCGTCAATAGAAGAGACAATAAATCTGGCAGTAAAATTGCTTAAAAATGTCAAAAATTGCTTCAAATCAATTTAGTTTGAGACAAACTTACTATGTTTTCACTTATAAAGTTTTCAACGCTTAGCTTCTAGCAGCAGATTTCAACGCAAGATTTTGATTGTGAATTCATCTATTGAACTGGACAAAAAAAACTGTTCTATGGTTTTGTTTATGTTCTGCATTCTTATTTTTGGTACGCATTCACATTTGCATTCACATTTTTGGTCTTCACTGATGATATCGACGTACCCATCATGTCAGAAATAACTTCAAAAACTGACTTTTCTTACGCACCCTTTTTGTTAGCGAATATCGATGAAACAAGTATTAAAACCACAGTAAAAGTTCACACCCTGACTCACGCTCAGAAAAAATATTCCATTACTTTTGCAAGCAACTAAGAATTGATGATCGTTTTTCCTCATAAATGCGAAGTCCTAAAATTACAAGTCCAAAAATAACAGCATTAACTTTTAAAACCACGAGATTTTATGTTGGTATTTTATTTTCGGGTCGAAACTATAACTTTGAGCAAAATAAACCACCCACTATCAATTCACTATTCAGACAGAAAGAAATATTAATCCAACCTCACAAACTTTGCTATCAAGTCACGCATGAAATTCATCATCTGCTCGATAAAATTTTATGAAAAAAAAGTAAATATACAACTCGTTAAAGTCTCTGTACATCCACCACAGAAGATTTCAAATCAATAATGAGCGCTTGTGGACATACATTGAATCCTTCATTGAGGTTTAATTTGAATCGTTTGTTTGTTCGACACACCTTTTCAATTCAGATTAAAAGAATGATTTAATGTTTCTGTGTTCTGAGCTTTTGCTCAGTTGTCAATGACGCCTCTAGGGTTGAAAATTTTTATATGACTCAACTGTTTAAGTGATCGTTTTAATTTATGACTTTTTTGCACAAAAGATTGCATATTTCCAAAAAGACAAGCAAACAAATGTTTACAAACAATAACTTAGAGCAAATTGATTGCAATTTAGCATTAATTAGTGTTTTTTTTTATTTTCAACTATTGTAAATCTTGCACTTAATTTCTGTAAACGTTTTTATATAAAAAACAGCTGTAATGTTTCCCAGAAGTGCTTTGTTTTTCATAACAAAGTTTTTTTACATGGGAAGTGTGCTCAGATTTAAAAAATTGTTTTTTCACCGTTTTTTTGTTAATTTTGTTAAACAATAATAAAAAGTTTTTATGAGAGGAAGTTCTTGATGAGAGGAAGTGACGTGACGACAAGGGAATTCTTTAAGAATAAGACAGTGAGACAAAAAACTTTCGGTTTTGACTGTCCTCTTTATATCACAGCGTCGTCTGACCTCTCAAGTTACGCCTTAAATTGTTTTCTACTCATACAATAGGGGTTGATAATCGCCTCTCTTAAATTTCAATTATCTCATGCTTCGGTTTCTTTTTGATAGCAGTTGTCAGCTAATCATTGGTTACTGGTTTGAGTCCCTGTTAGTTTTTTCTTAGATCAAAGTGGAAAATAAATTGTTGGCCAAAAAAATTTTTGCTGACATAAATCAATTTCTTTTTTAAATGAGAGCTTTTCATCGCGAAAATAATATCTTATTTTGCAAATTCCAAAACATACATTCAAAATTTTTGCTTCTTTTGACCAATTTACCTTGAGTAATTCTACAGTTCTCATTGTTGTTGCTTCGCTTATAAGAAATCTGGGAACTAATTGAGGTTCAGCTATTAAGTAAAACGAATCGACTTACAGAAAAATAAACAGAGATCAATCAAAGAAAATTTTTGCTTTTATCCAAATATATATTTTGCAAGCGTTACAAAAAATTTTTTTGTTAAAAGAATGAAATTGGGTTCATACCTAAACTTAACTTTTCACTTCCGTTGGAGTGAAGTGCTAGAAGGAAACAAATTAGACTAAAATTACAAGTTTCAAAAGTTGGCAACAAATGGCTCCTGGTTTTCTCGTTACCTTTCAGCAGTCTAAATTTTCTCTTTTTTAATTTCAAAGTTCAGCATCTTATAAATGCAGTAAAAAAATTGAAAAGCTTCCATGTCAGAGCCAGAAATTTTTTCCATGTCAGAATATCTAATAACACCTGAAACTATTGTTATCTGCTCGTAGATTCCTGAAAAATATAATGATTATAATTGGATATTTTTTATTGTGCTGCATTATACTTTTTTGCAGAACAATAAATTCCAAAAACAGATTGTCAATATAATTAAATTTCTGCTTTTTTGAAACTCCACGCTTAAAAATTATTTTTACTGTTGTCTTTAATAGTTTTTAAGAAAAGAAGATTTTCACAAGCAGATTTTCCTGCTCACTTGGATCAAAGATCTTGATAATAGTATTTCAATGGCACAAATCAAATTTATACACAAGTAATGGTGTCAAATTTGAATTTTATTTCTGTTTATGTTACAAAAAGCACTATAACATTTGAACATTGACTACGATTAATCGTTTATAGCTTTTTCTATTCAAGTTACAGTTCTTAATTTGTCAAAACTGTTGCAAAACTAGTTTTTCGAAAGTTTTAGAACGGAGTCATTTCTTTTCTCAAAAAATACATGACCTTCTAGAAGCATTCATTAGTTCTTCAAATTACAATGTGATCAAACCACTTTTGCTGTATTTTACTATTTATTTGATATAATTAGTTGCTGATAGGCCTAACTTAAACGCAGGTACATGATGATTTGTGTGAGAACAGCCGATTTTTTTTTCAATTATAGAGAGCATTCTCACCTCTTCTGAACAATTTCTTATATTTTTGATGTTGCGATTGATTCGTACCTTTAGACGAGATAAAAGACCACATTTTAAAAAAATCTTGGTCATATTGCAGAGGTCTCAAACTCTTACTTGTTTACTAACGAGAACAATTCAGATGATCTCTTAAGCAGCTTACAAGTAGTGTGTATTCCCTTCCGAGATTGCTTGCAAGATTCTTGCAAGATTTTGAATTCTTCGATCATTAGGGTTCTGACATTTTTGAGCTATTTGTCAGCTATTGCTTGAGTATAGGTTAATTATCTCTTTTTGGAGTCCCAGAGGACTTCTGGTGTTTAGGGTGTTTAGGTGACAACCACGTAATGGTTTGAGATCTTTATCCAGGATTTCAAATTGACCTCTACAGAGTCACTTAACCTTTGCCTAAAACACGCGAATCAAATAAACGCAAAGTAATAAATTTCACCATCTTCTGACTATGCATATAGGAAGTTCTGGCATTTTTACTTCCGGCATTGATATCTTAAAAGTTGCACGTGCTTGTTTTATTTTCAATATTCAAAACTAATTTCATTGACCTATGAAAAGTTTATGGTTATTCAGGTTCGTAAAATATATCCGTTGCGAGTTTCTTTTGAGTCTTAATAAATATAGTAAAATTTTTTATGATCAGGCTTATGGGACAACCTAAGTCGAGGTTAAACAAAAAAATTCTTGAAGTGTCTGTTGTCTCTAGCTGATAAGATTTTTTTCGTTGAAAAACTCCTCTTTCGCAAAGACACAAAATAGGATGCAACTAAGAATGATCAATTAATTATTCATTTCTACCACCTGTTGCAGATAAGTCGAATACTGAAACCCATTCAGATGAAGACTCTGTGTCTTTGTTCCTCCTCTTTCGTGAGTACAAATCACTTCACGCCCTGCCCGCTTCCAATTCACCCCAATTCATACAATTGCTCCGTCATCATTACAGAAAATTGTAAATGCGATAACATAATATTAATACAAAAAAGATGACTGGCATCACTCCATTGGTTCAATCTCTTATTGCTCAATCTCAGGCGAATTAATTCAGAAAGACTCAATTCCAGATTTCACTAATCTTTGGAAACCATAATGATGCAATAAATACAACCCGGGTCGAGGTTTTAGGGTGAATTTTCGTAAGAAATGCGGTGAATGCGGTGAATTTTCGTAAGAAATGCGGTGATTGCGGTGAATGCGGTGAAAAAAAATAATTCACCGCTTTTCACCGCATTTCTTACGAAAATTCACCACCAAATTCACCGCATTTCTTACGAAAATTCACCGCATAGACTATTATGGCAAATTGATGTAAGAAATGCGGTGAATGCGGTGAATGCGGTGAAAAAAAATAATTCACCGCTATTCGACCCCAGGTCTAGGTGTCAACGCTAAAAAGCGTTAAATTATGTGAAATTTTGTTGTGGGCTGAAGTATCCATTTTGTTTTAAATAAAATCAGTTGGATGCAGATGAAACTGGAAAGTGTTGAAAGCAGACAAAAGTAGTGAGAATATCAAAAAATTTCATTTTTAAACCATTTTTTCTATATGATGGAGCAAATTATCGTCCCCCAAACCTAAGTTTTTTTCAACTCTTGCTGTAATCTACTTTCAAATGATTATTGCAAATTTTCAAAAAAAAATAGTTGGATGCAATTGAAACTGGAAAGTGTTGAAGGCAGACTAAAGTAGTGAGAATATCAAAAAATTTCATTTTTAAACCATTTTTTCTATATGATTGAGCAAATTATCGACCCCCCCAACCTAGGTTTTCGAACTCTTGTAGTAATCTACCTTAAAAGTATACTTGCAATTTTTCAAAAAAATCATTTGCATGGAAGTGAAACTGGAAAGATTTGAAAGCAAACAAAAGTAGTGAAAATAACAAAAAAATATATTTTTAAACAATTTTTTTTTCTATATGATGGAGCAAATAATCGACCCCCCCACCTAAATTTTTGAACTCTTGCTGTAATTTCAATATATTTTTGCAATTTTTCAGAAAAATCAGTTGCATGCACGTGAAACTGGAAAGATTTGGAAGCAAACAAAAGTAGTGAAAATAACAAAAAAATATTTTTAAACCATTTTTTCTATATGATGGAGCAAATTATCGAACCCCAACATAAATTTTTGAACTCTTGCTGTAATCTACTTTCAAATGATTATTGCAAGTTTTCAAAAAAGTAGTTGGATGCAATTGAAACTGGAAACTGTTGAAGGCAGACAAAAGTAGTGAAAATATCAAAAAATTTTATTTTTAAACCATTTTTTCTATATGATTGAGCGAATTATCGACCCCCAAACCTAGGTTTTCGAACTCTTGTAGTAATCTACTTTAAAAGTATACTTGCAGTTTTTCAAAAAAAAATCAGTTGGATGCAGATAAAACTGGAAAATGTTGAGAGCAGACAACAGAAGTGAGAATATCAAAAAATTTTATTTTCAAACCATTTTTTCTGTATGATTGAGCAAATTATCGACCCTCCAACCTAGATTTTCGAAATCTTGTAATAACTTACTTTAAAAGTATACTTGCTATTTTCCAAAAAAATCACTTGGATACAAATAAAACTGGAAAGTGTTGAAAGAAGACAACAGTAGTGAGAATATCAAAAAATTTTATTTTCAAACCATTTTTTCTATATGATGGAGCAAAAAATCGACCCCCCAACCTAAATTATTGAACTCTCGCTGTAACCTACTTTCAAATTATACTTGCAATTTTATCAAAAGATCAGTTGAATGCAAGTGAAACTGGAATTTTCAAAGCACTGTCGAATTAGGCGGAGAAAATGACGATGTTTTAAAAAAACATTCGTTTATAACTTTTTGAAAAAGACATGATAGAAGGTATATGATAGCTCATATTGTTGCTTAAGTAACATGTTTTTTTTAGTTTATATGAAAATTCCAATATGCTGATTTTTATACAAAATTTTCAACTAACTGTCGAGTTAGGTGATCAATTTGTCGGACTTCATGAAAAACGTTTGTATATAACGTCTTGAAGAAAACGGGATAAAAAAGGTATGATAGTGCATTTTGCTGCACTAAAAACGTACTGTTTAAATACATGTAGAAATAAAGGCAATATGATGATTTCTATACGAAATTTTTAAAGAACTGTCGAGTTAAGTGTGTTAAACTTCGGTTTTCATGAAAAACGTTTGTTTATAACTTTTTGAAGAAAACGGGATAGAAAGTGTATGATAGCCCGTTTTGTTGCTCTGATAACGTACTTTTTCAATTCAAGTAGAAATAAATGCCAATTTGCTTATTTTTATACAAAACTTTCAATTTTTCAATCAACTGTCAAGTTAGGTGGTCAATTTGTCGGACTTCATAAAAAACGTTTGTTTATAACTTTTTGAAGAAAAAGAGATAGAAAAAGTATGACAGCTCGTTTTGTTGCTCTTATAGTTTTCTGTTAGAATTCATGTAGAAATAATTGCCAATGTTCTTATTTTTAAACAAAATTTTCAATCAACTGTCGAGTTAGGTGATCAAGTTGTCTGACTTCATGAAAAACGTTTGTATATAACGTTTTGAAGAAAACGGGATAAAAAAGGTATGATAGTGCATTTTGCTGCACTAAAAACGTACTGTTTAAATACATGTAGAAATAAAGTCCAAAATGATGGTTTCATTACGAAATTTTTAAAGAACTGGCGAGTTATGTGAACAAAATTTCGGACTTTATGAAAAACGTTTGTTTATAACTTTTAGAAAAAAACAAGATAGAAAGTGTATGATAGCGCATTTTGTTGCTCTGATAACGTACTTTTTGAATACAGGTAGGAATAAATGCCAATATGCTTATTTTTATACAAAAATTTCAATCAACTGTCGAGTTAGGTGATCAATAAGTCGGACTTCATGAAAACCGTTTGCTTATAACTTTTTGAAGAAAACGAGATAGAAGATGTATGATAGCGCATTTTGTTGCACTAATGATGTACTCTTTGAATTCAGGTAGAGACAAATGCCAATAAGCTGATTTTAATACAAAATTTTCAAATAACTCTCGCCTTAAAGGAAAAAACTGTCGAACTTCATGAAAGTCATTTCCTTATAACTTTTTGAAAAAGACGATTTAGGAAGCGTATGATAGCGCATTTTATTGTGGTGATATCGTACTTTTTGAATTTGTATAGAAATATTATCACTTTTGTTAATTTACATCCAAATTTTCCAAAAAACTGTCGGTTTAGGGGTAAAAATTTGCCATTTTTGTCAAACTTCGACTAAATTCGACCAATTAAAAGTACAAAACATACAAGTTTTTGGTATCAAAATAAACTAGAACTCACGCTTCCAACGGACGGCAATATAACTATATTTTCAAAGCATTGCCAAACAAGAGAATGCGAGGGCAATGTAGAGCCCGAAATCAGGGTCGATTTTCGCAAAATTTTCGAATTTTCAAAGTTGTTTGGTTTAATAACTTTTCTCTTTGTAATCCATTTTTTACGTATGTTATATCATTTTCTTGCTCATTTTATCCTCTTTACGAATATATAAGTGTTGAAAACTTTCGGTTTTATTTCATTGCCTAATTTTTCGATTTTCCAAATTTCGCTGAAAATAAGCCAATTCCGGCCAAAATCTCAAAAATCGAGTTTTGATTCCTTTGATTTTTTAACTTTTTTAACGCCAGTTTGATGCCCCAGTTCATGCTAATTCCAAAACATATTCATTTTTTAAATTTGGTTCAGTAGTTTTCGAGATATAAGCCTTTTTCGGACGCATACCAGCCCCCGGGGCCCGTTCTATCTCCCACCCCTCCTTTCCATCTCGCAAGTGCACTCGCAAATCTTTTTTTTAAATATTTTCATATAGCTGGTACAATATTACAGCTATAGAGCTTCTCGAATATATTATTTTTATCGCTCTGATAATTTTACTTCATAGTTATAGCGGCTAACCTAGATGAGAAAGTGAAACTTTCGAATGGCAACGCTTGCTGTCACCTGACATGCTCATTCGTGTGCTGTCACGTCAAGTGACAGCAGGCAAACTGCCAGCGTGCCTGCTTGCTGTCCGCGAGGTAAGCATGTATAAATTTGAATGTGAAACCAAATAGAATGTTTCAAAAGTTCCCGCGAGAAGGAAATAGAGAAAGAATGTGTGCTGGATCCGAATTCAGTATACTATAGAAGTGATATCCATAGATCCCATATGTAGTAGCAGCAGCAGTAGTAGTAGTAGTAGTAGTAGTAGTAGTAGTAGTAGTAGTAGTAGTAGTAGTAGTAGTAGTAGTAGTTGTAGTAGTAGAAGGAGAGTCGGAGAGTCTTTAGGGTTGGAGCGGAGACCCACGGGAGATACCATATGGTAACTACAGTGGAAATACAGTGGGGGGGGGTATATATGAAAGAGTTATATCGTTGAAAAGCTCTAATCGAGGCGGTTTCGATAGGATATATGTCAGTACCCATACTAATAACTTTACTATTATACTATTGGTTGGTCCCTGGTGTTTTGTTAAAGAGTTTTGATATTTTTAAATGCAATTTCAGATAAGACTGTTGCCTTTTCGTTGTTGAAGGCTTATTATTGAAGAGCTTCAGAAGATCATCATATAGAACCCCGTGCCAGCTCGAGGCCCAGATGTTCGAGACCCTTATGGATAGAAGATAGAAGATAGAAGATAGAAGATAGCTTATGGATAGAATTTGTTGTTAGAAGATCAGTTTTTGGATGGTTGTTTTTTAGCCAAACCTGAGGGTATTGGCTTTCGTACATGATGTTTTAGAGTGCGAGTACGATGTTTGGATCTTTTCCGTTTGTGCCCCCCAGCTTAGTGGGTGCATACTGTTTGCACCCCCAAACGCACGTAGCATTTTACTAATTAATGGCTTGTACAGATAGTATCACTCGGGAGTATAACCAACCTATTTGGGGCCCAAACGGTAAAGATCCTGTTAATTTATACATGAAATATGTGTATTCTTGGTGTTTATGATGTTATGATATCATATGTATTACTGTCTCTTCTAGCTGCGTCCAGTTTTTTTGGGGGAACATGCATGTATTGTTTTCCGCCGTCGGAACGCTTAGAGATCATTTGTTTTTCAAGCTTTGCAGGGACTTAAGTCACTAGACAGCCGAAAAACAAATGATCTCGAAACCCCTGGTATTAATAATCTATTAACAATAAGTCGGGTCAAGAAATTATTCAAATCGCATTATGCCTAGAGTATAAAACAGAAAGAATTTTTGCTATAGCTTGTCTAGGAAAAAAGTTAGCGTTTCATACGGAAATTTGCGATTTTTTCGAATAAATAATTTCAAAAATAGGTCTTTTTCATCGGGTCAAGGAGTTGTCCAAATCGAACCAAACTCAGTATGGAGTATCCCATGGGTACCTAGAGTGTAAAACAAAAAGAATTTTTGGTATAGCTTGCCTAGAAAAAAAGTTAGCTTTTCATACGGAAATTTGCGATTTTTTCGAACAAATAATTTCAAAAATAGGTCTTTTTCATCGGGTCAAGGAGTTGTCCAAATCGAACCAAACTCGGTATGGAGTATCCCATGGGTACCTAGAGTGTAAAACAAAAAGAATTTTTGGTATAGCTTGCCTAGAAAAAAAGTTCGTATTTCAATCGGAAATTTCGACTTTTTCGCTTATTCTATTTTCAAAATTATAGAAATTTCGTCGGGTCAAGGAGTTGTCCAAATCGAACCAAACTCGGCATGGAGTATCCCATGGGTACCTAGAGTGTAAAACAAAAAGAATTTTTGGTATAGCTTGCCTAGAAAAAAAGTTCGTATTTCAATCGGAAATTTCGACTTTTTCGCTTATTCTATTTTCAAAAATATAGAAATTTCGTCGGGTCAAGGAGTTGTCCAAATCGAACCAAACTCGGTATGGAGTATCCCATGGGTACCTAGAGTTTAAAACAAAAAGAATTTTTGGTATAGCTTGCCTAGAAAAAAAGTTCGTATTTCAATCGGAAATTTCGACTTTTTCGCTTATTATTCGCTTATTCTATTTTCAAAAATATAGAAATTTCGTCGGGTCAAGGTGTTGTCCAAATTGAACCAAACTTGGTACGGAGTATCCCATGGGTAACTAGAGTGTAAAACAAAAAGAATTTTTCGTATAGCTTGCCTAGAAAAAAAGTTCGTATTTCAATCGGAAATTTCGACTTCTCGCTTATTCTATTTTCAAAAATATAGAAATTTCGTCGGGTCAAGGAGTTGTCCAAATCGAACCAAACTCGGTATGGAGTATCCCATGGGTACCTAGAGTTTAAAACAAAAAGAATGTTTGGTATAGCTTGCCTAGAAAAAAATTCGTATTTCAATCGGAAATTTCGACTTTTTCGCTTATTATTCGCTTATTCTATTTTCAAAAATATAGAAATTTCGTCGGGTCAAGGAGTTGTCCAAATTGAACCAAACCTGGTATGGAGTATCCCATGGGTACCTAGAGTTTAAAACAAAAAGAATTTTTGGTATAGCTTGCCTAGAAAAAAAGTTCGTATTTCAATCGGAAATTTCGACTTTTTCGCTTATTCTATTTTCAAAAATATAGAAATTTCGTCGGGTCAAGGAGTTGTCCAAATTGAACCAAACTTGGTATGGAGTATCCCATGGGTACCTAGAGTGTAAAACAAAAAGAATTTTTGGTATAGCTTGCCTAGAAAAAAAGTTCGTATTTCAATCGGAAATTTCGACTTTTTCGCTTATTCTATTTTCAAAAATATAGAAATTTCGTCGGGTCAAGGAGTTGTCCAAATTGAACCAAACTTGGTATGGAGTATCCCATGGGTACCTAGAGTGTAAAACAAAAAGAATTTTTGGTATAGCTTGCCTAGAAAAAAAGTTCGTATTTCAATCGGAAAGGTCGACTTTTTCGCTTATTATTCGCTTATTCTATTTTGAAAAATATAGAAATTTCGTCGGGTCAAGGAGTTGTCCAAATTGAACCAAACTTGGTATGGAGTATCCCATGGGTACCTAGAGTGTAAAACAGAAAGAATTTTTGGTATAGTTTGCCTAGGAAAAAAGTTAGTTTTTCATACGGAAATTTGCTATTATTTCAAATAAGTAATTTCAAAAATAGGTCTTTTTCATCGGGTCAAGGAGTTGTCCAAATCGAACCAAACTCGGTATGGAGTATCCCATGGGTACCTAGATTGTAAAACAAAAAGAATTTTTGGTATAGTTTGCCTAGGAAAAAAGTTCGTATTTCAATCGGAAATGTCGACTTTTTCGCTTATTATTCGCTTATCTATTTTGAAAAATATAGAAATTTCGTCGGGTCAAGGAGTTGTCCAAATTGAACCAAACTTGGTATGGAGTATCCCATGGGTACCTAGAACGTAAAACAAAAAGAATTTTTGGTATAACTTGCCTAGAAAAAAAGTTCGTTTTTCAATCGGAAATATCGACTTTTTCGCTTATTCTATTTTGAAAAATATAGAAATTTCGTCGGGTCAAGGAGTTGTCCAAATTGAACCAAACTTGGTATGGAGTATCCCATGGGTACCTAGAGTGTAAAACAAAAAGAATTTTTGGTATAGCTTGCCTAGAAAAAAAGTTCGTATTTCAATCGGAAAGGTCGACTTTTTCGCTTATTATTCGCTTATTCTATTTTGAAAAATATAGAAATTTCGTCGGGTCAAGGAGTTGTCCAAATTGAACCAAACCTGGTATGGAGTATCCCATGGGTACCTAGAGTGTAAAACAGAAAGAATTTTTGGTATAGTTTGCCTAGGAAAAAAGTTAGTTTTTCATACGGAAATTTGCTATTATTTCAAATAAGTAATTTTAAAAATAGGTCTTTTTCATCGGGTCAAGGAGTTGTCCAAAGTGAACCAAACCCGGTATGGAGTATCCCATGGGTGTCTAAAGTCTAAAACAGAAAGAATTTTTGGTATAGCTTGCCTAGAAAAAAAGTTCGTATTTCAATCGGAAATATCGACTTTTTCGCTTATTCTATTTTCAAAAATATAGAAATTTCGTCGGGTCAAGGAGTTGTCCAAATTGAACCAAACTTGGTATTGAGTATCCCATGGGTACCTAGAGTGTAAAACAAAAAGAATTTTTGGTATAGTTTGCCTAGGAAAAAAGTTAGTTTTTCATACGGAAATTTGCTATTATTTCAAATAAGTAATTTTAAAAATAGGTCTTTTTCATCGGGTCAAGGAGTTGTCCAAAGTGAACCAAACCCGGTATGGAGTATCCCATGGGTGTCTAAAGTCTAAAACAGAAAGAATTTTTGGTATAGCTTGCCTAGAAAAAAATTCGTATTTCAATCGGAAATATCGACTTTTTCGCTTATTCTATTTTCAAAAATATAGAAATTTCGTCGGGTCAAGGAGTTGTCCAAATTGAACCAAACTTGGTATGGAGTATCCCATGGGTACCTAGAGTGTAAAACAAAAAGAATTTTTGGTATAGCTTGCCTAGAAAAAAAGTTCGTATTTCAATCGGAAAGGTCGACTTTTTCGCTTATTATTCGCTTATTCTATTTTGAAAAATATAGAAATTTCGTCGGGTCAAGGAGTTGTCCAAATTGAACCAAACTTGGTATGGAGTATCCCATGGGTACCTAGAGTGTAAAACAGAAAGAATTTTTGGTATAGTTTGCCTAGGAAAAAAGTTAGTTTTTCATACGGAAATTTGCTATTATTTCAAATAAGTAATTTCAAAAATAGGTCTTTTTCATCGGGTCAAGGAGTTGTCCAAATCGAACCAAACTCGGTATGGAGTATCCCATGGGTACCTAGATTGTAAAACAAAAAGAATTTTTGGTATAGTTTGCCTAGGAAAAAAGTTCGTATTTCAATCGGAAATGTCGACTTTTTCGCTTATTATTCGCTTATCTATTTTGAAAAATATAGAAATTTCGTCGGGTCAAGGAGTTGTCCAAATTGAACCAAACTTGGTATGGAGTATCCCATGGGTACCTAGAACGTAAAACAAAAAGAATTTTTGGTATAACTTGCCTAGAAAAAAAGTTCGTTTTTCAATCGGAAATATCGACTTTTTCGCTTATTCTATTTTGAAAAATATAGAAATTTCGTCGGGTCAAGGAGTTGTCCAAATTGAACCAAACTTGGTATGGAGTATCCCATGGGTACCTAGAGTGTAAAACAAAAAGAATTTTTGGTATAGCTTGCCTAGAAAAAAAGTTCGTATTTCAATCGGAAAGGTCGACTTTTTCGCTTATTATTCGCTTATTCTATTTTGAAAAATATAGAAATTTCGTCGGGTCAAGGAGTTGTCCAAATTGAACCAAACCTGGTATGGAGTATCCCATGGGTACCTAGAGTGTAAAACAGAAAGAATTTTTGGTATAGTTTGCCTAGGAAAAAAGTTAGTTTTTCATACGGAAATTTGCTATTATTTCAAATAAGTAATTTTAAAAATAGGTCTTTTTCATCGGGTCAAGGAGTTGTCCAAAGTGAACCAAACCCGGTATGGAGTATCCCATGGGTGTCTAAAGTCTAAAACAGAAAGAATTTTTGGTATAGCTTGCCTAGAAAAAAAGTTCGTATTTCAATCGGAAATATCGACTTTTTCGCTTATTCTATTTTCAAAAATATAGAAATTTCGTCGGGTCAAGGAGTTGTCCAAATTGAACCAAACTTGGTATTGAGTATCCCATGGGTACCTAGAGTGTAAAACAAAAAGAATTTTTGGTATAGTTTGCCTAGGAAAAAAGTTAGTTTTTCATACGGAAATTTGCTATTATTTCAAATAAGTAATTTTAAAAATAGGTCTTTTTCATCGGGTCAAGGAGTTGTCCAAAGTGAACCAAACCCGGTATGGAGTATTCCATGGGTGCCTAAAGTCTAAAACAGAAAAAATTTTTGGTATAGCTTGCCTAGAAAAAAATTCGTATTTCAATCGGAAATATCGACTTTTTCGCTTATTCTATTTTCAAAAATATAGAAATTTCGTCGGGTCAAGGAGTTGTCCAAATTGAACCAAACTTGGTATTGAGTATCCCATGGGTACCTAGAGTGTAAAAGAGAAAGAATTTTTGGTATAGCTTGCCTAGAAAAAAAGTTCGTATTTCAATCGGAAATGTCGACTTTTTCGCTTATTATTCGCTTATTCTATTTTGAAAAATATAGAAATTTCGTCGGGTCAAGGAGTTGTCCAAAGTGAACCAAACTCGGTATGGAGTATCCCATGGGTGCCTAAAGTCTAAAACAGAAAGAATTTTTGGTATAGCTTGCCTAGAAAAAAAGTTCGTATTTCAATCGGAAATATCGACTTTTTCGCTTATTCTATTTTCAGAAATATAGAAATTTCATCGGGTCAAGGAGTTGTCCAAAGTGAACCAAACCCGGTATGGAGTATTCCATGGGTGCCCAAAGTCTAAAACAGAAAGAATTTTTGGTATAGCTTGCCTAGAAAAAAAGTTCGTATTTCAATCGGAAATGTCGACTTTTTCGCTTATTATTCGCTTATTCTATTTTGAAAAATATAGAAATTTCGTCGGGTCAAGGAGTTGTCCAAATTGAACCAAACTTGGTATGGAGTATCCCATGGGTACCTAGAGTGTAAAACAGAAAGAATTTTTGGTATAGCTTGCCTAGAAAAAAGTTCGTATTTCAATCGGAAATGTCGACTTTTTCGCTTATTATTCGCTTATTCTATTTTGAAAAATATAGAAATTTCGTCGGGTCAAGGAGTTGTCCAAAGTGAACCAAACTCGGTATGGAGTATCCCATGGGTGCCTAAAGTCTAAAACAGAAAGAATTTTTGGTATAGCTTGCCTAGAAAAAAAGTTCGTATTTCAATCGGAAATATCGACTTTTTCGCTTATTCTATTTTCAGAAATATAGAAATTTCATCGGGTCAAGGAGTTGTCCAAAGTGAACCAAACCCGGTATGGAGTATCCTATGGGTGCCTGAAGTTTAAAACAGAAAGAATTTTTGGTATAGCTTGCCTAGAAAAAAAGTTCGTTTTTCAATCGGAAATATCGACTTTTTCGCTTATTCTATTTTCAAAAATATAGAAATTTCGTCGGGTCAAGGAGTTGTCCAAATTGAACCAAACTTGGTATGGAGTATCCCATGGGTACCTAGAGTGTAAAACAGAAAGAATTTTTGGTATAGCTTGCCTAGAAAAAAGTTCGTATTTCAATCGGAAATATCGACTTTTTCGCTTATTCTATTTTCAGAAATATAGAAATTTCATCGGGTCAAGGAGTTGTCCAAAGTGAACCAAACCCGGTATGGAGTATTCCATGGGTGCCTAAAGTCTAAAACAGAAAGAATTTTTGGTATAGCTTGCCTAGAAAAAAAGTTCGTATTTCAATCGGAAATGTCGACTTTTTCGCTTATTATTCGCTTATTCTATTTTGAAAAATATAGAAATTTCGTCGGGTCAAGGAGTTGTCCAAAGTGAACCAAACTCGGTATGGAGTATCCCATGGGTGCCTAAAGTCTAAAACAGAAAGAATTTTTGGTATAGCTTGCCTAGAAAAAAGTTCGTATTTCAATCGGAAATATCGACTTTTTCGCTTATTCTATTTTCAGAAATATAGAAATTTCATCGGGTCAAGGAGTTGTCCAAAGTGAACTAAACCCGGTATGGAGTATTCCATGGGTGCCTAAAGTCTAAAACAGAAAGAATTTTTGGTATAGCTTGCCTAGAAAAAAAGTTCGTATTTCAATCGGAAATGTCGACTTTTTCGCTTATTATTCGCTTATTCTATTTTGAAAAATATAGAAATTTCGTCGGGTCAAGGAGTTGTCCAAATTGAACCAAACTTGGTATGGAGTATCCCATGGGTACCTAGAGTGTAAAACAGAAAGAATTTTTGGTATAGCTTGCCTAGAAAAAAGTTCGTATTTCAATCGGAAATGTCGACTTTTTCGCTTATTATTCGCTTATTCTATTTTGAAAAATATAGAAATTTCGTCGGGTCAAGGAGTTGTCCAAAGTGAACCAAACTCGGTATGGAGTATCCCATGGGTGCCTAAAGTCTAAAACAGAAAGAATTTTTGGTATAGCTTGCCTAGAAAAAAAGTTCGTATTTCAATCGGAAATATCGACTTTTTCGCTTATTCTATTTTCAGAAATATAGAAATTTCATCGGGTCAAGGAGTTGTCCAAAGTGAACCAAACCCGGTATGGAGTATCCTATGGGTGCCTGAAGTTTAAAACAGAAAGAATTTTTGGTATAGCTTGCCTAGAAAAAAAGTTCGTTTTTCAGTCGGAAATATCGACTTTTTCGCTTATTCTATTTTCAAAAATATAGAAATTTCGTCGGGTCAAGGAGTTGTCCAAATTGAACCAAACTTGGTATGGAGTATACCATGGTTACCTAGAGTGTAAAACAAAAAGAATTTTTGGTATAGTTTGCCTAGGAAAAAAGTTAGTTTTTCATACGGAAATTTGCGAGTATTTCAAATAAATAATTTTAAAAATAGGTCTTTTTCATCGGGTCAAGGAGTTGTCCAAAGTGAACTAAACTGGGTATGGAGTATACCATGGGTGCCTAGAGTCTAAAACAGAAAGAATTTTTGGTATAGCTTGCCTAGAAAAAAAGTTCGTATTTCAATCGGAAATGTCGACTTTTTCGCTTATTATTCGCTTATTCTATTTTGAAAAATATAGAAATTTCGTCGGGTCAAGGAGTTGTCCAAATTCAACCAAACTTGGTATGGAGTATCCCATGGGTACCTAGAGTGTAAAACAGAAAGAATTTTTGGTATAGCTTGCCTAGAATAAAGTTCGTATTTCAATCGGAAATGTCGACTTATTCGCCTATTATTCGCTTATCTATTTTCAAAAATATAGAAATTTCGTCGGGTCAAGGAGTTGTCCAAATTAAACCAAATTTGGTATGGAGTATTCCATGTATAGTTAGAGAGTAGGAGAAAAAGAATTTTTGGTATAGCTTGCCTAGGAAAAAAGTTAGTTTTTCATACGGAAATTTGCTATTATTTCAAATAAGTAATTTTCAAAATAGGTCTTTTTTATAGGGTCAAGAAGTTATTCAAATCGAACCAGACTCGGTATGGAGTATCCCATGGGTACCTAGAGTGTAAAACAAAGAAAATTTTTGGTATAGCTTGCCTAGAAAAAAAGTTCGTATTTCAATCGGAAATTTCGACTTATTCGCCTATTATTCGCTTATCTATTTTCAAAAATATAGAAATTTCGTCGGGTCAAGGAGTTGTCCAAATTAAACCAAATTTGGTATGGAGTATTCCATGTATAGTTAGAGAGTAGGAGAAAAAGAATTTTTGGTATAGCTTGCCTAGGAAAAAAGTTAGTTTTTCATACGGAAATTTGCTATTATTTCAAATAAGTAATTTTCAAAATAGGTCTTTTTTAACGGGTCAAGAAGTTATTCAAATCAAACCAGACTCGGTATGGAGTATCCCATGGGTACCTAGAGTGTAAAACAAAAAAAATTTTTGGTATAGCTTGCCTAGAAAAAAAGTTCGTATTTCAATCGGAAATGTCGACTTAATCGCCTATTATTCGCTTATTCTATTTTCAAAAATATAGAAATTTCGTCGGGTCAAGGAGTTGTCCAAATTAAACCAAATTTGGTATGGAGTATTCCATGTATAGTTAGAGAGTAGGAGAAAAAGATTTTTTGGTATAGCTTGCCTAGGAAAAAAGTTAGTTTTTCATACGGAAATTTGCGAATTTTGTTTTTAGCAAATTTTAACTATAGTTGTTTTTGATTGGGTCAAGATGTTGTCCAAATTGAACGAAGCTTGGTATGAAGTATCCCATGTATAGTTAGAGAGTAGAAGAAAAAGAATTTTTGCTATAGCTTGCCTAGGAAAAAAGTTAGTTTTTCATACGGAAATTTGCGAATTTCGTTTTTAGCGAATTTTAACTATAGTTGTTTTTGATTGGGTTAAGATGTTGTCCAAATTGAACCAAACTTGGTATTAAGTATACCATGGGTACCTAAAGTATAAAACAAAAAGAATTTTTGGTAAAGCTTGCCTAGGAAAAAAGTTGGTATTTCATACGGAAATTTGCGAGTATTTCAAATAAATAATTTTAAAAATAGGTCTTTTTCATCGGGTCAAGGAGTTGTCCAAAGTGAACTAAACTGGGTATGGAGTATACCATGGGTGCCTAGAGTCTAAAACAGAAAGAATTTTTGGTTTAGCTTGCCTAGGAAAAAAGTTAGTTTTTCATACGGAAATTTGCGAATTTCGTTTTTAGCAAATTTTAAATATAGTTGTTTTTGATTGGGTCAAGATGTTGTCCAAATTGAACAAAACTTGGTATGAAGTATCCCATGTATAGTTAGAGAGTAGAAAAAAAAAGAATTTTTGCTATAGCTTGCCTAGGAAAAAAAGTTAGTTTTTCATACGGAAATTTGCGAATTTCGTTTTTAGCAAATTTTAACTATAGTTGTTTTTGATTGGGTCAAGATGTTGTCCAAATTGAACAAAACTTGGTATGAAGTATCCCATGTATAGTTAGAGAGTAGAAGAAAAAGAATTTTTGCTATAGCTTGCCTAGGAAAAAATTGAGTTTTCCATACGGAAATTTGCGAATTTCGTTTTTAGCGAATTTTAACTATAGTTGTTTTTGATTGGGTCAAAAAGTTGTTCAATTCGAACGAAACTTGGCATGGAGTATTGCCTGTGTAGGTAGAGTGTTCAAATTGAGTGCCACTATTAGATTGTTGGATTTTACCTTGTGTGCTTGTATTTTGGATTTTATCTTGTATAAAATAGCAGTCATTTTGGTTTTTATTTCATATTTTCAGGTTTTTGTTTATGGAAGTGACCTCGCCTGAAAGGACCAAATTATTGGCCATGATAAGAGAAAAAGATGATTTCAAGAAAAGGTTGAACGCAACGAAGCTGAAATGTCAACAATCTAAGTGCAAAGTTCAAAAGAAAAAGTCGACATTTCGTCACAGATTTGCGTTGCGATTCAAAAGTCTTCTTGCTCGGGATATGAAAACGGCCAAGTCGCACATCTGGAAAGTGTTCAAGGGAGTTGTGGCAGTGACATTTCTAACAGCCCGCAAAAACCAAAACCATTTCAACGGTTGGATCTTCTTTGATTGGAAAATCAACTTGATGTTGGCACAGTCAAAAATACAACGCAAAAAGTCGAGAAAATTGTGCTATATGGAATTTATTAAAATTGAAATCAATGAGTTTGAACGGCAGCCACTATTCGAGATGACGAAGGTTTATGTAAAAAAGCAATGGAACAGAAGCCAAGTCCGTCTTGTAATGGAGAAGTTCAAAAAAGAAGAAAAAAGCGCAAAAAATTACAAACACTGGACACTGAACTGCAGAAATTCCAAGGTTGTTTGAAACATTCTAATTCTTTTCCGCGTTATATTTTCGCATTTTCATTTGTTGTTTGCCTTTTAGCTGTACATTGTCTCTTTTTGATTTTCTCATTTTGAAGTTTGTTTTACGAACGAATTGTACTTATTTATATTGCCGACTTTGAATTTTGTTCGAATTGATAATTGATTGATTGATTGATTCTTTCGGTTTTTGAAAAGAGGAAAACAGCGCTAGCGTTGTTGCGTAGAGGCTCAAATGGGAAATTAATCAAAACTAGCGGTTTTGTTTGAAACTCTTGAATAATTTTAAAAAAATGAGTAAAAGTTGCTGAACAGTAAAAAATTGTTGCTGATGGAGATTGTCTGCAGTGAGCTGTCTGATGATGCCTGGTTTGACAAAAAAATCAGCTGAAGCGCTGATTCAGGTATGAAAAGTGAACAGGGTGAATTCATAGAAGACACGGTGAATTTTTGTAAGAAATGCGGTGAAATGTGGTGAAAAAAAATAATTTTCACCGCGTATTTCGTACATCTTTTTGCGGTGAATGCGGTGAATCGCGGTGAATTATTATTTTTCACCGCGTTCTCGGTGGCGGTTAATTTTTTTTTCACCGCTTAATGCGATGAATTATTTTTTTTCAACGCATCTAGCGGTGAAAAAAAATAATTCATCGCTTTAAGCGGTGAAAAAAAATTAACCGCCACCGAGAACGCGGTGAAAAAAAATAATTCACCGCGATTCACCGCATTCACCGCAAAAAGATGTACGAAATACGCGGTGAAAATTATTTTTTTTCACCACATTTCACCGCATTTCTTACGAAAATTCACCACCAAACCTCGACCCGGGATATTTGAGTCAAAACGCTCTGCTAATCCCCTCTAACTGTCTCCCCTCTACAGGATAGGATTTTTTGGAAACAATGTGACGAAAATTGGCATTCTGAGAGAAATATGTATGTCAAAATGGT
>NW_027452408.1:0-2000 GCF_964194025.1 Convolutriloba macropyga | reverse complement strand
CAAGACTTCAAGTATCTCTACTGTACCACTTAGCGATACCAGTAAGAGTCCAGTTCAAGCACTGTACCGTAGAAGAGTCCAGAAGGCGTAAGCGTGTACCTGTACATCTCCCGGCCTGGCTAGCTACCCTAGCTGTACTTTGGGTAGGGCCTCTATAGGTACAGTACCTCAGTCTGTCTGTAGCTCTCCAGATGGCTCGGGATATCGTCATATCGAGCGAGCTCTACTATACCTACTACTCGTACTCGTAATTGCTCGAGAGTCACCTACTATACCTACTACTCGTACTCGTAATTGCTCGTAATTACCTCGTCACTACTCGTACAGTACTCGTACTTGGCTACTAGCGACCTGCTACTAATAAGTAGGCTACCTACCCTAGCTAGAGAGAGTCTAGCTAGAGAGAGCTTGGCAGGGTATCTAGTATCTACCCTACAGTACCTACGAACGCACCCACTGGCCCGGTGGCGCCGTGCATGAGCTAGGTCCATGTACTGTACAGACTGGTACGAGTACTTGTAGATCGACCTGCTACCTACCATGCTCGTAGCGTTCTCGTATCGGGGCCGGGACACGGTAGCGGGGCCGGAGCGTACTCGTAGCGTTCTCGCAAGTCGCAACCCAGGGGCAAGCCAGCCAGGCGGCAAGATACACCCGCCCGGCCCGCCCGGCGCCAGCCTGCATGATGGAGGCTGATTATGTTTTTTTTTTCCACCTTTTGGAAGGAGGGCGGCAGCAGGTGGTCCTGCATGGAAGCTGATGATACTAGCTGTATCAGCCACATGCACCCGTGAACACTTGGTCGCTGTCAAAGCACCAGGCTTTCGTGTCGTCCCGACAACCTGCTAGCTTGAGATCGACAGTCCACTTGGCTCGGCGGGTCACAAGCTGTGTCACCGCCAGCGTGTGATTTCGCACCGATCTGCGCACTTGACTGCAACAGTTGCAGTCGGGAGGGCGTAAAATCTGTCGTGGGCGCCGGTTTGTGGACCTCGGCAGGCGCAGGAAAGTTGCGATCTGGGTTTATGTCAGTTTGAGGATTCAGTTGTTCCGGTGCAAGTACGCCCAAGTTATCCACCGGCCAGCCCGGATTACGGCCTCTCTGCCCGGGCTTCGTCACAATATCCTGCCGAGTGGCCGGACTCTCGAAGCACCGGCAGCCATCCTTTTGCGAGAGACTTCATCAATAGAAGCAGCGTGCGCCCATAGTATTGTGAGCAGGTGGGTCACCCTCCCCTTCGCCCGTCTGTGTCCCCTGGCTTGCAGGTCGTCGACCGGCCCTGACGGTCTGTCAAGTCCCACATATTACGTGGCGCGCAGCGGAGAACCCCGTGCCTGCCTCTCGGGTCCGCCACACCTCCCGACAGTGGGTCGGACATGCGGTCCCGGACATCCCTGCACATCTTCTTCTCCACGCTGTCTTAACCCACGTCGCATCGCCCAGTTGCCTAGCCAGTGGTGACAGACCGGTCCGGACGGACGCACCGCATTTACCAGCAAACGCTCTGGCTCCCAATTGTGCGTGCTTTTCGAAAGCCTCCTGTCGGGGTTCGATCCTGTTAATTCTGCGGTTCTTTCTCCGATTAGCATGGATTCCGTTCACTTCTCTGCTCGCCGCTTTGCTTGCTGTGTGTCGCGAGTCTCCGCCATTTCTTGCTGTGGCAAGGAGCTGCCTAACCCAACTTGTGTCCCTCCACTCCCACCTCGGATATAGGTCCAACCATGGGGAGGCCTGTGCATATCTCTGCAGTCCTCAGCCTGGCGTGCCTCCTACCATTGGTTTATGGGGATTTCCTAGTTGAGAAGGGCACCCTGAAATACCAGGACAAGGAAGGGGAAACCCACTCCATGCCCATGGCCTTGGCAAACTTTGGCAAGCCCATGTATGGCGCTAGCACCCAGTAAGTTACCCCTCCCCTCACTCCGCCCTCCAACCTGCCTTGTGCTCCCTGGACTCCACCCCCCCCCCCCTTTCCCCCCTCTCTTTTCTGCTTTCTATT
>NW_027452407.1:0-25930 GCF_964194025.1 Convolutriloba macropyga | reverse complement strand
ATACAAAAAGAGCTGATGTTCTACCTATATCGCGAACATAGTGTTTTGTAAAAAACTGACGAATTTTTTAGCTTGAAGGTAGGTAAGGTGGTGGGGGTAGGTAGTAGATAGGAAGGTGGAGGTATTTAGGCGGAAGTTCAATAGATAGGGGTGGGTAAGAGGGAGCGACAGGTACGTAGGGGGTAGTTAAGTGGGTGGGGGTAGATAGCGGGTGTAGCTAGGTGCCGCGTTCTAATTTGGATATGGAGGAGGGACCGTTATGGGAAAAACTTCTCTCACTTACCATTTGACCTGGAACATCAGCAATTCCTAATGACTATGTGTTAGTATCTAAGCTACTGTTCAGATTCATCGTTCGAAAACGTAACTGCACTTACTAGAACAGAAGTCATTGTTCGAAAACAAAGTCAAAAGATATACTCATGAACATACTTGTATTAGCTATAAAATAACAGCCGGTAGAAAACCGGCAACAACTCCAAGACAGGGCAATAAGAACTAAGTAGGTCCCCTGGGTGGTGGAGAAGTTAAGTAGATGTGAGGGTAGACTGGGGTCGGAGTATGTTATTGGAGGGGTGGGTATAATTTGGTGGATTTGGGGAATGATGTGGGGTAGGGTTGAGGGGCGGTAGGTGTATGAGATGGAAAAGTAGGTGGAGGCGGCATCTGGGCAGGGGCTTGTAGGTGCCCCGAGGAGTAGGCGTTGAAGAGTAAGGGTAGATATGTTCCGGCGGTGGGGTAGATAGGTGGGGGTTAAGGTGGGTGGCGCGTTCTAATATGGACAGGTAGGAGGGAAGATTATTTGAAAAACAACTTCTGAAAATGACCTTTCGAACTCAGAAACACTGCCAACTCATCCATAAGAATATGTATTGTCAACTACGCCATAGTTAAAGTCCATTGTTTGAAAACAGAAGACAACATTCTACAAAAGTCAAATGTTCAGCGAGATTAAGTAGTTGTACGTAGTAGATGGCGTAGGTATTTAGAAAGGGAGGGTGTAAATTGTGAGGCGTGTGGAGTTGGAGTACGCATGTGGGGTGGTAAGGTAGGTGAAACGGGGATATAAGCAGGTGGTAGGAAGGTGCCCAGGAGGCAGCTGGGGGAGATAGGTAAGGGAGGTCGATAGGTGTGAGGTGGGGGACATAAGTAGCGGTGTCGTTAGGTGGCGCTTTCAGTAATTTATATAGGGATGAGGAGTGTTATGGGGAAAAGCTTCTCAAAATTATTTTTCGACCTCGAACATTATGCGCAGTTCTCAAAATGTATTAGTACCCTTGTTACAGTTAAAATGTATTGTTCCAAAACAGGAGAACGTTCTAAAAAGTCTATGTTCGAAAACAGGTAGCTGGTAGAATACGTAGCTGGTAGAATACCGGCAAAGACTCGAATAGTCATGCAAAAAAAAACCTAAGCCTACCTATTTCAGAAATATCAAAACAAATAAAAAAGCAACATATAGAGAAAAATAACCAATTTTTAGTAAAGTATAAATAACTTGGTTATCATAACAATGGTAATTAATTCAACAGATCAGCAGTTCAATAACTCTAAATTTGCACGCGTGAAATGCTCGTTTATATTCTCCCCACTTTGGTCAGGTAAGAATAAAAACTCGTGATTGAAGGATTTAACAAATTGCCAATGCAGTTGTACTTTCAATTAGATGTCTTTGCGAAAATTCGTTTCCTTTGGTGATTTCGAAGTTTCTCTGCTGATGTACGAGGAAAAGCTGGTAACATTATGGTAACAAACACCATCAATTCTGGCTCATAATCGCGAATCTCAATCAGCATTGTAGCTGAGCCACGCATGGCACTTCTTGATACCGCTTAAGTGAGGCGACTGAAGGCTACTGATAGGCTTGAGGGCTGGCAACCTCTGTTATCAGGTAAAAGAGCTATTCTTTTCAATGTTTTCCGCGTTGTTTAGGATAGTCCGCCAAAAATTTCTAACGCCAAAGGTATGAAGTGGATGCCCATATCGCTGCACTTCTGGTAATAATGCCCAATCTTTCTGTCTTTTGCTAGGGTTAGAGCAAAGCCACATGTCCTCGCCGCATCTGAGATAAGACTGGCTTGCAGTGGGGACGTAATGGTGACGTCTAAGGCTGCGGGTTGTCCTGTTATAAAACTGGGCAAAACCACGTCGCCTGGTCTTGAATTATTTTCTGGCAGAAGATATTTCTGCTCACATACAGGGGAAAGATTGGCCGACGAACAAGCTGCCATTATTGCGTCTCGTACTCTGTCATGACGAGAGATAATATCGCCACGCCCGTGACATGAAACGGCATGATCTCCAAATATGTCTGAAATAGCTGACATACAATATGGACATCTCCTATCCGAATCATAGAGTGAAATTCCTGAATGGTATTTCAGAGCAGCTCCGAACTCGTTAGGTTGAAGGTGTAGGCCAAGAGCAGGGATAGGTGCTGCCGACAACCAAGCTCCTGATTGAGGTAGGGAAAGAGATAACAGTCTAGCTTTTTCTCTGGTGGAGGTCTGACCTTTAAGAAGGTTTCTTAGAACCGTATTGTCAATTTTCTTTTGCGTCAAATGAGGAATCCCCAAAGTGCTAAATTCCTCCACTAGGTCTGTGAAACTACTTTCGTAGGTTGGGTTCACACCAGTAATTTGTTCTACTATGTTTGCTGACTGGGATAAGGAACCAGCATAAGCTGCTTTGAATTGGTTCAGAGAACGTCGAACTCCAGCTCCTGTTTTGCTTATTGGCAGGCGTGCTTGGTCCCATGAAAGATCGCTGATTACAGAACCGAACATATTTTTTCAAAAGTTGTTCGTTGGAGATGCTCAAATTTTTCAAGTATTTTGTTACTCAGTGGACGGAGTGTTGCATCTCAACGATTACAACAATTTAGGTGCACCCAGACAGCTACTCAAAATTCCAAGAGCGCACTGAGGGTCCTCTATATAGCCTAGATTAGATTGTATAACACCTTCTCTAGTTTTTTAACCCGCTTTTCTAAACTAGACGCAACAAGAGTGGGTGTTCCGATTGCTGCGCCCAAAACTTCGATTCCTCATTGGCTGTTTCTCTTTATCCTGCTATCAACAGCATTAAAACATGCGGTGGACCACAACACGCACTTGTCTCTTCTGAGTTCAAGGCCACACTTGTTTCCATGAGTTGCTAAAAATTCTAATGATTCACATAGCTCCTCTTCCGTACCTGCTATAAGTTGAGTACCTCTGTTGTGAAGTTGAGTAGTTTGAGTGAGAGTAGGTATGTGGGGGTAGGTAAATGGGCCGAGAGTTAGGATGTGAAAAGGCTGAGTAGGTGTAGGGGGTAGATACGCGTGGGTGTAGGTAGTTGGAGATGGTAGGGGTAAGTTGGTGGAGGCATGTGAGTTGGGGGGATTGGCATATGGTGTGGACAGGTAGGCGGGGGCGTAGTGTAGGTAGGGGTAGGTAGGTGCCCAGAGGAGTAAGCAGGTGGGACTTACATCGGATCAAAAAATCTCAAATTGGACTCTAAACTAATTGTTGTTCTAATCAGTTATGTTTCTCAAAATGTTTCGAAAAATGTTCTCTGAAGAAATAGATGGCAAGAACTTATTCCCTACAAGGACTAGAGGGCTTCATTTAAAACAAAATACAGTAAGTAACAGAAAACATAGTAATTCAAAAGTATAAAGCCATATTTATAACTGAACTCATAAAAGAATACAATCCGCGAGAAAGTAAAATTCAGCTTGAAACTATCAATTTTACTGTGGAAAAACGATTTGATGAAAAGTAATGAAGGCTTCATTCTGAAACTATCCCAAATGGTTTACCATTTTTTTTATAGTACTGATGAAGATTGATTCTAATCCATAGGAATAAAAAAGGTCACAAGAAGACCTTCCGATACCTTTATCCTCTAACAATTAAATGTAATTCCAGATGTTAGTAGACTAGTGCAGTAAAAAAGGATAAATCGTAGTACTGAATGAGATAAATAATGTTATGTACTGGACAAGATGATTTTCATATGGTAGGTGCTTTCTAAATACCCATCTTGACAATTTTTGTGAAAATTTCGCGTATGCGAAAACGAATGATATTAGGCCACCAAAATTGTGAGACATAAAGCATTATGGAGAGAACATAGGAATTTAATGTGAGGCGCGTTGTAGAATGGAATACAAGACTTAAGTTTGTGAAATGACCGCCAAGATTTTTGTAATTGGCATTTAACGTGCCTCGTCCAAGTTAAATTCTGAGTCATAACATTACCAAAATCGCGAACTAAAGGTGCGAAAATAATTCTCTTATTAATTTAGCTAAGGACGGGGTAGATAAAACTCTCTTGACGAGAAAATTATTGCTAAAGATTTTTTGATGTCAATGATCATTAAATAAATTCCATTAAAAGAAGGATAGGAGCTCGCAACGTAAATCAAGTCTGAAGACATGCTTGGTGTCATCAGCAAAAGCCCAGGCTTGGTAGTCAATAAAAATAGCAGGCATGTCATTGATAAATATGAGGAACAATAAGGGACCTAGTACGCTGCCTTAAGGAAAAGAAACTTGGTTAAGGAAAAGTTATTGGGCTATTGTTAAAGTCCATGTTCAAGAACAAAAGCCAACGTTGGTAAACATATATAAAAATTCGAAATTAAAAGTCAGAGATTAAGTCGAACAAACTTGCTTCAGCAAGGAAAAAAACTGTAGAAAACCAATACTCCTCTTCGAGTTAGAGCATGCCACTACTCCTCTTTGCGGCTTTAAAAGACCAACAAAACCGACTAACGTCGGGCGAGTTGCTCTACAAGGACCTGCGAGCAGTTGGCTTCATCAGTAGCTAGCCACGGTTTAGTGAGGCTAGCTCTAGCTTAATTGAAGGGGCCTGAGGTGAGAGTAATAGATGATGACATCACGCCACATCACAGCAGCTGCAGTGCGGCATCAACAAAAGAGTTAAGGAAAGAGAGATAGCGCGTGCGAGAGACAAAACGTGAATGAGAACTGGAAGGAAAATAACCCTAACCAACTGAGGGAGAGATCACTAGGAGTACTTTCCATGCTAAGATTCGACTGCAGCTCCTAGTTTTCTAGCCTTGTTAGTAATTAAATCATAAAAAACTGAAAGTACAAAACTAAAATGAAAAAATTCCACATTTCGCAGTGAAAAAAAGGTTCAAAACAAGTTTTGTCTCTGGAGATACGCCATGTAACCCATCATCAAGTGTTTAAAAGTTTTGTTGGCCAGTAATGATTGTTCAACTCAGAAAAGGACAAAAATTTTAACAATTGCAAAATTTTTAAAAAATTTTGCTAAAATTTGTTATATTAATAGCTTCTGAACCATTTCATTTTCTCAGGAGACCATCAAGTAATTTTATTTCAGGCCTCCAATAGTTTCATTGGCTCATAAAGATCTCTAAACTTGGAACAAGGTAACAATATTTCGAAAATTAGAAAAAATTATATTTTATCAAAATATTGCTAATACTCGAGTCATTAAAAAATTGATAGCCATTCCATTCAATCTAAAAACCATTCATCGCCTTATTATCAAACCCCGGAGGAGGTCCCTGTGCCGCTGGTGCGGAAAAAAATATTAAAAAATTTTAAAAAAATCAAAAAACTTCAAAATTCAATATTCAAAAATTGCAAATAATTTTTTTTAAAAATTGCTTAAAATAACGAATTTAAAATCTTGAACAGCAATTCGATACATTTAGAAGCAATGCGTTAACCAATGCGTTAAACCCTAGAGGAGGTTCCTTGGCTATTGATGTTGTAGAAACCTTAAAAAAAACATCAATTTCAAAAAACTTAAAAATTGCTTACACTCGCAGGAGTAAAACATTATAAAACATTGCATTACATCTAAAATCTATGCAGTTACCTTAGGTTTTTGAGCCAGGCCTTGGTTTTTGAGCCTGGAGAAACCTAAAAAATGTCCTTTTTCAAAAAACTTGAAAAAAACTGGAAAAGTTATAAAAAACTGCTGAAATTTATGCTATTAATAAGTTGAAAACAATTCGATATTCAATAAAAAATTTTTCAGTAACTTATTATTCAATCATTAAGCAGGTTATTGGACCCTGAGCGTGAAAAAACATGAATAATGACAAAAAATGTCGAGAAAAAATTTAAAAAGGCAAATTATGTCGAAAAAATGCTAAGAATCGTGATGTTAAATCGAGAATTTATACAGCAACCTGTTATCAAACCCAAGAGGTGGTTCCTTGGCTCATGAGGTTGGCAAAACCAAAAAAATGCCAAAAATTTTCAAAAGTTTGAAAAAAATGTAAAAATTAATAGAAATTTACGTGTTTTTATTTGGATTACCAAAATATATGGCTCTTGAAAATGTCATAAAAAGTACTTATGTCTTGCAAAAGACCTTTATCAACTTTAACCAACCTCATTTTTAGACTGGTCGCGCAAAAAAATTAAAACAAAACGACACAAAGAACATAAAACTCAAATACTCCTAAAATGACCTCTTCACATTAAACTATGGCCTTCCCAGTAGCTTTATCTCACTAATCACTTGAAGCACTACCAAATGCGACTGAGGTCCTCTAATTAATTAATGCCCGCTTGGCGCTACCTGTTTTTAAGAACAAAATTAAAACGGGTCGGAGGAAAAATGGGTCAAGCGAAAACCCTCATAAAGAAAAGACCAACAGGACTAATAATATATAAAAACAAGATTAGATCTTGATTTTCTGTAGAAGTCTTGGAAGAGAACAATAAGCTAAATCAAGAAATGCTTCTCCCCAACGCTGGGTGAGTATTGCCTGGTCCTGGTCCCTCCCACCTCTACCTTTTCATAAAGCACTTTATATTGTTCAGATCTATAAAATGATATTAAACACAACCATTAGCTGAAAAATGTAAAACAAAATACAGACAGATTTAGAAAACAAACAAATAATGGCGAAAGCAGATAATGCCTACGCCAGAAAACTGATTCTAAAGATGAACGGTATTTTTCATCTAAAAAAACGTCTTCGTAAAGCATTTCTTATTTTTCAAATCTATCAGTAAAATCAAAACATTACACACAAAAAATCAGTTAAAAATCAAAAACAAAAGGAATCTTTTCCCCAGCTTAGTGGGCGCGTATTATTTGCACCCCCCAAAACAAAAGATAGACAACTATTAAACACAAAGAACTAATGGCTAAAGTAGATGGGTCAAACTGACAGCCTCTTTTCTTCAACAACAGCTCCCATTAAAGCATCAACAGTCTCGCGTGGTCAAAGTGTCCTAGAGCGAATGAAGAGGATGATACCAATTCTGAAACATCACTCAAAATTTGACAATCATGTGGAACTCAGCTCGAAACCCTTAAGAGGTCAGAATTCGTGTCAACAAATCAAACCTATTTCTTTCCATTCCCCAAGTCAAATAGTACACCTAAGATACAGCTTCCTGTAAATAACTTGATATTTTAGAGATTCAAAATTATGTCGTAGAAGATGAATTTTGGACGCTTTTGTTTGAGCTGAGATGTTTCTCGGGAGGTTTTGAGCGACAACTTTCTTCAAGTAGTGGTAGCGGTAGTTGGGCAATACAGATCGCTGTTTAATAAAACAATAAAAAAAATGACTGTTAAAAAGCTAAATCAATTGTCAAATTCAATGTAAAAGAAATCAATTTGTCAAATCAAAATTACTTGATATTTAAAACAGACGTTTTCGAACTCTGCGTTCATCGTCAGGTAAAAACTGTTTCAAAAATTGTTAAAGGATATGAAAAAAGTATGTATTTATATTTGTCTGAGACTACAATTTAAACAACTCAACGAACTATTTTGAAAAAGTTTTTAAAAAGCCATGCCAAGTGTCAGAAAAAATTTAAAGCTGTTCTATTTACAACACAAACGTTTTAGCTATATCTAGCATCATCAGGTAAAATTCAACTTAGAGTTAATCTAAATGGTAAATTCTAAATTTATGGTAAATTTATTCTAAAGTTATTCTAAATTTATGGTAAATAAATTGACTTCAATTCACTTAACAAACAAAACTGTAAATTAATAGGTTCTCGGAATACTGTTTATTGGTAAAAACGAAAATTTCCGAAATTTCGTTTTCCAGTCAGTTTTTAATTTACTATTCACGATTATTGTTGAATTTAGACTTTTTGAAGTTGTTAATGATTTTTACCGTTTCCATAACTCTTTTGGAACATTTCAATGTTTGATTCGCTGAAGTGTAATATTCAAAATTAATTATGCAGAGAAGAAGAAATTGTCAATCAAAACTTAAATTGATTTTTGAACGTTTTTGAACATTGCGTTCATCGTCAGGTCTACAATCAAATAAAAGCATTTACAAAGTACATAATCTTGTCTTTGACTACAATTTTACGAAATGAGATAAAATAACAACGAATTTCTGAATTTATATACAGTTAAAATCATATTTAATGTAATCTAATTAAACTTAATACAATGAAATCACTTCAATCTTTATTCCGGCGTTTTTGAAAACACCGGGTGTATTGTTTTCCATTCCTGAAAAGAGTTATTATTTTAATTTCTATCTTTTGTTAATTTTTATTTGTTGGAGTTGACAAAATTTCAATGCAAATTTTTTCTATTTGAACTATTACTTCAAAGTCAATTCCCGCCCCCGGTACTTGTCTCGCGCATTTAATTGCGGTTTCATTTTTTTGATATAAATCGTTCTAATTGTCATTAGTTTTTCAACCCCGCGACATGCATCTTGGACCTCCCATTCAATGTTATGCGCTGTACCACAACATTCAACGAGGTTTTGTCCCACAGGGGAATCGTTCTTCTGACGCTCCGAAATTCTAGTGGTAACATATCGGCTGGTTGAGCCAACATAGATGGCACTGCATCCATAACTTTATATCATTTTACTTTATATACCACATGTAACTTTAAATGCCTCAACTTCATATACCATATGTCAACTCCTGGCAATGGTACTCATCGCGCGTGTTCAGCGTTGGCTTCCTTTGTTCTATATGTAGCGCTTCAAGAGTCATGTGTTTTTGTGGCATATTTGACTTATCTATTATACACCAATCAAACGGGCGTGATGTGCCCGAACTTTTGGTTACTTGCTGACTTACTGTTCAGACTTTTTTTTCATGCTCTGCCATCCGCTTGGTCACATGTCTGCAATTTTGCCCGACATAGGTGGAATTCCATCAACTATATGTTATTTCGCATAACACGTGCGATTTAAGATGCTGGTCAAAACTGGACTTTAATGATGATATACAGGTTTTTAGTTTTTGTGTTGTGTAGATCACCATATTATTTGATATTTTTTGCAAATTTTCCTGAAGTCCCTAATTGGCCTCTATTCTGCGAGAAAAGCGTGGGTATGTCCTCTGCCTAAGCTTATATTTCGGCTAGTAATCAGCTGCTGTTTTTGCGGTCTTTTTATAGTCACCTAAAACTTTTTCAATTGTTTTATTAACAATGCTTTACGACCACTTTTCCGGATTTTTTGCCATATACTTTCATTGATTTTCAGGGCCTCGTCAAAGTGATGCCATTTGCTTGTATGTCGAAAGAGTCTTTGGATAGCGCCCTCTACAATATTTCTTTTATGCTTGCGGGGAGCGCAGCTACAGAAGATTAGAATTGTTACAGAGTCGGTTTCCTTCTGGTACTATTTACAAGAGACTTTTTTCTGTTCATCAACGTAGACTGTCATAACGAGGAAGGCTAGTCCATAATTTTCATCCATCTTCTATTGTGAATTCTAAATTTTTCTACCAATTGTTTCCTAGTTGAAGTAAATTATTGAGGTCGTCTTTAAATGTGCAATTTATGCCATCTAGGAAACCTTCAATAAGTTTTCGTTTCCTAGTTTGGTTATCAGTAGGAGAGTTTTCACAATCAAAGCAATTCCAGAAATCATCCTCCAATTTTTTTTTTATTGTTCCTTACTTATATTTTGACATTTTAAGTGATACCAGTTCTCACATTTTTGCACTCGACATCTTGCTATTCCACATCCTTTTTTAAATGACAGATGGGACATTTTTGTTTGGAGTTTTTTTTCTCCCAAGCTCATCTCATCCTCAGTACTAAGTTTCTCTTCAAAGATTTTCATCGAAATATTGGCAAAGATAACTGCTAGGGAGGCCCCCATTGCCAAACTGTTTCTTTGACAGCACCAGTAACTTTTAAAATAAACGTTGGTGACTGCTAGATTGAGTAGGAGCTTAAGTGTCAGTCTTTCAATATTGTGAGGGGTGTCACTGGAGTAAATACATCGTCAAGCAACTTTGATGACTTCCGAGACGGGGAAATTGTTGCTTCCAGAGTATCAAGTTTGTCTACCTATGAGGCTAGAAGTTTCGATGTTGGCTCCTGGCACCTTTCCAAAAAATGGAGAAAAAAATTAATAAAAATGGGGTAAAAATTTCCAAAAATAGATAAAACAGGGCTCTTTGGCTTGTTATCTTTTTGAGTTTTTGCCAACCACAAAAGTTCCGCTGGTTTGGCACCGGTCGTTTGTAGTTCTGATAAATTTGTCCGTGATGAGGTCTTGTTTTTTCATTTCACGTAAATTCCCATTAGTTTTTTTTTTCTTTTTTGAGAAATGTTTCGGCATTTGTTGTTTCTAACATTAAAAAATGTTTCTATCATTGATATGTTGTTTTTTTCATGACACAAAAACCACTACCCTTATCAAAAGCTACAGCTAAAAGTTCGTTGTCTTTACAAAATTTTGCCAGCCTTGAAAACCCTCTATCGACTGGTATCTCTCTTAAATTTTTAGCGTACCATTTGATGGATGCCTCTGTCTCACAAAGCTTTTCACCGTTAATGTCTGACAAAAAAATGAGTTCCATTAGATTTGTCCTCAATTGGTTGTTTTGGCTCGTATGATAGAAGTTTTATTTGATGAATAGTAGAGGCTTTATTCCGTCTAGGTTTTTGACTTCGTAGTCGTTTTCTTTCAACGGTCTATCTTGAAGACGCGACAGTTTTTCAAGCTTTTGATTCATTCTTTTTATTTTGTTTTCTATCAAAAAGCAAATCTTTTTCGCACAAGAAAAACTACTGAGGCAAAATATTTCTCCACAATGGATCTCCTGATTTCTGACCTATTAGTCTCAGCTTTTTCACTCAGGTCAATCACGCTATTTTTAACTTTTCTCAGCTCGTCTTTTGGTTATGTACGTTGAAAGGTCCTAACTGCCTGGTCTGAGAAAACTCCGTGATTCGGAACACGAAATTTTAGAAAATTGGTAATTAAATCTATCTACTCATTATTGTGGGAAAAATACGTTTTTTAAAGTTCTCACGTTTTTTAAAGTTTTTGATATGTTTTAAAATCAGCTTCCATTCGCGATTACTCTTGTTCAACAAGTAACGCAGTCAACTGGAGGGCAGATCTATGCTGGACATCAGCGCCATAATTGGGAATTTCTCTCAAACTACGGACAACTACGTCCGTAAGTAACAAGTTTCCTTCCCTTGTTAGACGCTTTTGTCTCGCTCTATGCTGGTTCTTACCCAATTTTGTTTTTCATCTTCACTTGTTCAGCAGGCTCCTCAAGTAGTCCCTGTGTCGCCAAATGACTGCACATTGTGTGCAGTTCTCTATCTGCGTCCTGGTGGAGTTGACAGTAAAACTTAAGGACAAACGAAGACTTCTGCTTTTTCCTGGAGATTATGAGCTTCGTCGCCCGGAGGACCAATATGCCAGTGCTGAGGAGGCTCGTGATAATATTTGGAATGTTCTCTTTCTGGCAAAAAACAATCGCTTGAAACCGGAAGCTACTTGCCGTTAGATACTTACGCAAATCGTCGGGGTCGCAGGGTTTCGAGTTCGATCTGTGTTTTGTTAGGTTGCTGTTGATTTCTTGACGCCAGAGAACCTTATCTCTGCTTTTGTTTAGTGGGTGGCTCGATCCCACCAAATTTCTGATGTTTTTGAGCTTATTGTATGAGTAAGGGTTTAAAATTAATCATGGTACCGTTATAATGTGGGGCCGCGAATGCCGCTTATTGTCATTAGTTACATGGTTAAAAGCAGGAAAAATTGAACTGGCTGCCAAAATTTTCATTATGTTCTACAAGTGTGGCATTTTTAAAGAACATCATTGTTTTCTGCCCTTCTAGGGCTATATTTAATCTATTGATCTAAAAAAAGTTGTTAAAAAGCTAAGTCAATTGTAAATCCTAATGTAAAGTTGTTCTGTTTACAATAATGTGTTTTCGCTATATCTAGCATCATCAAGTAAAAGGCTACTTAAAGTTATTCTATTTACAATTGATTTGATTTAAATTTGCATAAAAAGCAAAACGTTAAATTGATATTAAACGACTTAACATCACATAAAAAACAAAAAAACTATATCAAAACTTTTCCGTTTATACAAAATTTAGCCAATTTACAACTCATATTTACAGCTGTTATCAAATTGTTTAAAAACATTCCTTTTCCGGATTTTTCGATTTTGGTCATGTTTTTATATTTCTAGGGTAATTCCGTATTTGCCCTAACCCTATAAGTTACTCTTGTGGAGCAAATTTCGTTTTCTCATGCATAAAATGTATATTGCCCTATTTACCTTTTCCAATTCAAAATTATGATATGAACTAATAATTTAGCGTGTATTCCCGCCCCATATTTTCATCGGATGTGTTTAGTCCTGGCTTCAAATTGCTGATTTATATTGCTTCAATAGTCATAAATGTCTCAACTGTGCGACTGGTTTCCAGAAATTTTCATTCAATGTCTTTCCTGGAACCACTACATTCGACAAAATGTTGAGCCACCTGTAAATCCTTTTTTCTGATGTTTTGATATCCTTTTGGTAACATGCCGGATTTTCTGGCCAACACAGATGGATCCGCATGCATTACATTTTATCTCATATACCACATGGGATTCTCAGGTCCCTATCGAAAGATGATTTAAGGGTGGAGAGTCATGATCTTAATTTTCGCGTTATGAAAACCTATTGCCAGTCGCATAGTTTCTTTAGTTTGGTTTCAAAGTTTTGAGCAAGCTTGCTTCTGTATTTGAAAAAAAATGTTGGTTAACAAAAAGTCTAGTCATGTTTTTTGAAGCTCTTTTGGTGTTGTTTTCAATTAGCATTTAATGCCAATATTATCTTTTCTAAAGTCCGGTTCACTATTTTTGAAGGCCAATTATCTGAACACTGATTTTTGGTCCAGCATGTATTAATCTTTTGAAGCGACTGATCGAAGGCCAACCAATTAGATGTTGCATTAAAGACCCTGTGAACTGTCCATTGAATCGCATTTTCTTATGCTGAAGCGGTGCACAGCTATGAAATTTCAGTATTATTCCTGAGTCAGTAAGTTTTTGATACCAAGGACAAGTAGTATTACTTTTGCTGCGCACATTTAGGTTGATGCCAAGAAAAGCCAAAACCTATTCCATGTTCACTTTTTCAACAGTATATTGCAGGTTTTGTGTAATGAATTTAAAACTTTAATTACTTCTCTGGGTCATCACGAACCGTGCAGATAAGGTCATCCACACACCTTTTGAACAATTTTATCCCCCCAAACGGCCCTTTGTCTGTTGGTTGCTGCAGTACGTACAAATGATGCATGAAGGCGTTTTCCTCATTTGTTATCTTAAGGTCTTTTGCATGAATTTTGCATGACTCATATTTTACTCCCTTTACTCTGAAAGTCACTCTTGAATTGCAGTCTTTGCAATTCCATTTTTGATTAGATCAAGAGATTTTACAAACCTCTGGTTTTTGCAGTGATGCCTCAAACGATTTCATTTAATTTTTGCTAGTAATACAGCGCTTGATGCACCCATAGCTAGACCAACTGATGGTACAAACCGTATCCCGTTACATTTAAAATAAATTTTTGTCAGCGCTAGCCTTAATAAACTTTTCATTGTTGACCTTGGTACTTCTGGACCTAGGTTGCTTGATTAGAGTTTTTTAGAGCATTTTCAACGGCCTCTCCAACTGGCACGTCGGAGTACAAACTTTTTACGTCAAGAGATAATATCTGCTTGTTATGTTTAAGTGAGAGTAACTCTAAGGCTTTTCAAGAATCTTGCGTGTTGGTTTCAATGTTTTGCCCGTTAGTTTCTGAAAAATGATGCCAGAAATCTGTTTAAGTTTTCGTAACTGCTACCAGGTACTGAGAGCATAGGTTGAAGAAGTGTATCTTTTTAATGTGTTTTTGCTAGTCTATAAAACCTCGCTGGAGTCTTCGATAAATTATATCACTAATTTTCCCCTGCTTAATCAATTGTCGAAGGTTGTTATCTATCTGCTTTTCAATGTTAATTACAATTTCAATTTTTGCTCCACTGAGTTTTTGAAGCTGATCCGATTTTAATACATCATCATCATGTGTTTCCCTGTACGTTGACTTCTTCATCACACAGAAACCGCAGCCTTTGTCAATTGGTACTGCCAACAAATCATTGGTTTTTAGGTAAGCAAGCACTTTTTGACCCTTCTAACCATGGGGGTTTAGCGTACATTTTTTGCATACCATTTTGCGGACGCCTCAGTTTCATAAAGCTTCACACCCTCCGTTTTATTCTCGCGTAATTCACGCACAAGTTTGTCAACGTGTGCGATGAAGTGTACCTCAATAAACTTGGCTCTCATCGGGTCTTTAGGTCCCAACAATAGGATCTCAAGTACAAACTTTGGAATTTGACCCCCATCCATTATCCCAACATTACTATGGGAGCCATTCCGCAGTTGTCTATCCTGTCTCTCTGACTGGTTTTGATGCCGTAATACTGTCTCCAAGATATATATCTCCAACTCAGCTTCTTGATGCAATTCGCAAAACCTTTCTAGTTGCGTCTTTCATTTTCAATTCAAATTTAGATGCTTCGTAACGCTTAGCACCAGTAACTCAGACTTCAGCAGCTCCTAAAAAAATTTTCTGTGCCTATCCGCTGACAGTAAACAGTAGCACAGAAGCAGTCTGTGTTCGTTCTCAGGAACGTTAAAAACTTGAGCACACTGCTGAGTTGGTAATTGTTTGACTTGTGACGTGAGATTGTGTTATTTATCAGATCGTGCCAAATTACCAAGTCTTTCCTCTTGCTCAGATGACCTTCCTGAAGAAGATTTCTTGCGTTCTTGAACCAGTTTTGGAGGTTATGTTGAAGCAAAATCCGGGTAGCTATGTCATATTCCCTGAAAACTGTTTTTGATTGAGTATGGGAGACTATTTACAGCGTGACGAAGCAAGTTTGTAGTCAAAAAATGCACCATCTCAAACAATCTAAAAAACTCATAAATGTTAAAACACTAAAACATTAAAAATCTCCTGAGGTTTTTTGCAGTTAGCCCATTCCTAGGCTCTGTTTTCAAACAATTGACAAAGTAGATGATGTAGAAGAAATCAATTTGTGGAATTAAAAAGACTTCTGATATTTAAAACAATCGTTTTCGAACTTTGAATTCATCGTCGGATTAAAAATTTGTTTCCAAATTGTTAAAAGATAAAAAAATTATGTACAATTTAAAAAATTTTTGGAACCATCTTAAAAAAATTAATCAAAAAATTTTTTCGTTTATACAAAATTTGACCTATTTAAAACACAAATTCATAGCTGTTATCAATTTCTTTTAAAACCTTACTAACCCGGATTTTTCGATTTTTGCCATGTCTTTGTATTTCTAGGGTAATTCCGGACTTGTCTACACCCTAAGTATCCCTCTTTTGGAAGTTTTGTAAATCTCGTGTTGTCATTCAGAAAATGTTTTTTTCCTATTTATCTTTAAAAAAGTAAAATTACGATTTGAACTATTATTTTAGTGAAAATTATGATTTGAACAATTATAAAATTTAATGTAACCTTGTTCTCATTACAACACAAACGTTATTGCTACATCTAGCATCATCAGGTAAATTAAAACTTGAAGTTATTCTATTTACCATTAAAATGATTTAAATTCAAGTAATAAACAGAAGGGTAAAATAATAGGTTGTCGGACTATTGTTTACCGTTAAAAACAAAAATTTCCGCACAAGTTTGCCAATGTTTGCGAAGAAGTTCGCCTGAATAAACTTGTCTCTCACAGGTTGTTTAGGTCCCAACAATAGGATCTCAAGTACAAACTATCGAAGTTCACCCCCATCCATTATCTCAACATTACTCTGGAAGCAATTCCGCAGTTGTCTATTCTGTCTCTCTGACAGTGTATCAAAGTTTCCATTAAGTCTGTTTTGAACCATTGAAGAAGGATGTTTTTTTTCACGCCTAATGATGTTAACCACGGACTGCATCAGTTCTGGTCTCACCTTCTCAATAATTCTACTCCTATTTGTTTCTAGTTTTTCCTTGAACACTTTACGTCCTTTTTCCGCACAATTTTTTGCTTGTTTCAGGAGTCTTTGCAATTCCATTTTTGATTAGATCAAAAAAATTTTCTAAGCTCTGGTTTTTGCAGTAATGCCTCAAAGGATTTCATTTAAGCGTTTGCTAGTAATACAGCGCTTGATGCGCCCATAGCTAGACCAACTGGTGGTACAAATCCTATCCCGTTACAATTGAAATAAATTTTTGTCACCGCTAGCCTTAATAAACTTTTTCATTGCAGACCTAGAGCATTTTCTATGGCCTCTCCAACCGGCACGTCGGTGTATAAACTTTTTACATCAAGAGATAATACATGCTTGTTATCTTTAAGTGAGAGTAACTCTAAGGCTTTTCAAGAATCTTGCGTGTTGGTTTCAATGTTTTGCCCGTTAGTTTCTGGAAAATGATGCCAGAAATTTGTTTAAGTTTTCGTAACTGCTACCAGGTGGTGAGAGCATAGGTTGGAGATGTGTATCTTTTTAATGTGCTTTTGCTAGTCTATAAACCCTCGCTGGAGTCTTCGATAAATTATTTCACTAATTTTCTCCTGCTTAATCAACTGTTGAAGGATGTTATTTATCTGCTTTTCATTTTTAATTACAATTTCAACTTTTGCTCCATTGAATTTTTGAAGCTGATCCGATTTTATCACTTCATCATCAAGTGTTTCCCTGTACGTTGACTTCTTCGTCACACAGAAACCGCAGCCTTTGTCAATTGGTACCGCCAGCAAATCTTTGGCTTTTAGGTATGCATGCACTTTTTGACCCTTCTATCATTTTGGGTTTAGCGTACATTTGTTGCATACCATTTTGCGGACGCCTCAGTTTCATAAAGCTTCACTCCCTCCGTTTTATTCTCGCGTAATTCACGCACAAGTTTGTCAACGTGTGCGAAAAAGTGCACCTCAATAATTTTGGCTCTCACGGGGTCCATAGGTCCCAGCGATAGGATCTCAAGTACAAACTTTGGAATTTGACCACCATCCATTATCTCAACATTACTCTGGAAGCAATTCCGCAGTTGTCTATTCTGTCTCTCTGACAGTGTATCAAAGTTTCCATTAAGTCTGTTTTGAACCATTGAAGAAGGATTCTTTTTTTCACGCCTAATGATGTTAACCACGGACTGCATCAGTTCTGGTCTTACCTTCTCCATAATTTTACTCCTATTTGTTTCTAGTTTTTCCTTGAACATTTTACGTCCTTTTTCCGCACGATTTTTTTTATTGTTTCAGGAGTTTTAAGAAAAATTGTGCAACGCTTGTTACGAAAAAAACTTCAATTTTTGGAGCGCGAAACCTCAAGATATCCAGAATAACATCATTGTTAATGCACTGTTTTAAAAATTCAATTCGGTAATTGTAGCTAGTGACCTTATTTAGGTTTTTCAAGTAATCAAAATAGAGGTTGTAACTGTGTGTTTTTTTTTTTCAAAATATACCTGAGCCACGTCTTTAGCAGCAGCCAGCACATACCCCAAAGAAGCTCAAGAACAGTGGGCGATGGAACCAGATTGTTCATAATCTCCTCTTCAGTGTTTGTCCGTGGCGCCTTCCTTGTCTTGGCTCTAGCTTTCCTCTGCTTCTTGCCCAAGTTCTGGCCTTTTCCTATCCTGAGCAGCCTTCATAGGTTGTATTGGTAGCGTAACACGGTCTCTGATGTCTTAATCTTCAACCCAGTTTCCTGACGCAGTTCCAAATACTCTTCTGGCTGTGTCGTCCTTTACCTCCTGAAAAATAGAAGCTTTGATACGCATACAACCAGTACCTTAGACTTCAGCAGCTCCTATAATATATCTTCTGTGTCAATCCTCAGACAGTGTACAACAGCACTGAAGCTGTTTTTGTTCGTTCTCAGAAACTTTATCACTTCGGGCACACAGCAGGGTTGGTAGTTGTTTGAATTGTGACTTGAGATCGTTTTATTTATCAGATCATGCCAAACTACCAAATCTTTTCTCTTGCTCATTTAGTCCTTTTGAAGGAGATTTCATGCGTTCCTGAATCAGTTTTTGGAGTTTCTGTTGAAGAACAATCCGGGAAGTGACTTCACTTACCCTGAAAACTGTTTGTGCTCCACTACGGCAGACTATTTACAACGTGGAGAAGCGAGTTTGCAGCCAAGATAAGCACCATCTCGGTAATTCTAAAAGACTCATATCTGCTAAAACACTAAAACCATGAAAACTTCCAATGTCTTTTGCAGTTAGCACACCTTCAGGATCTGTTTTCAAAAAATTGGCAATGTAAATAATGTAGAAGAAAATAATTTATTGAACTAAAATTAATTCTGATATTTAAAACAACCGTTTTCGAACTTTGCGTTCATCGTCAGATTCAAACTATGTTTCCAAATTGTTAAAAGATAAAATGAATATGTATAATTTAAAAAACTCTTGGAATTATCTTAAAAAATTTAGTCAAACGTTTTTTCATTTATCCTATTTAGCCTATTTGCAACATATGTTTACAGCTGTTATCAATTTCTTTAAGAACTCTTCTTACGGATTTCTCAATTATGGCCATGTTTTTGTATTTCTAGGGTAATTCCGAACCTGCCCTAACCCTAAGTATTTCTTTTTTGGAGATTTTGCAAATTTCGTTTTTTTATGCACAAAATGTTTTTTGCCCTATTTATCTTTCCTCAAAACAAAATTATGATTTGAACTAATATTTTAGTCAATATTACAATTTGAACTAATAAAAAGTTTAATGTTAAGTTGTTCTATTTACAATACAAACATTTTCGCTAAATCTAACATCACCAGATAAAATGCAAATTAAATTTATTCTTCTTATAATTAAAATGATTGAAATTCACATAATAAACAAAACAGTAAAGAAATAAGTTCTCAGAATATTGTTTATCGGTAAAGACGAAAATTTTTGTTAATTGTTGTTTTCCAGTTCGTTTTTAATTTCTTTTTTAAGATTGTTGAGCTTAGGTTTTTCTTAAGTTCTTAGTGACTATCTAACGTTGCCGTAAATTTTTTGGAACAATGCAAAATTTTGATCCGCTAACAATTAATTTTGGAATTCAATAAATTGACAACTATTGACTAGTATTTCAATGTCAACTCCTGGCTTCATCGCGCGTGTTCAGCATTGGTTTTCTTTGTGGTATATGTAGCCCTTCGAGAATCATGAGTTTTTGTGGCACATTGCACTGATCTATTTTATGCTAATCAAGAGTGAGTGATGTGCCAAAACATTTGCTTACATGCTGACCTACTGGTGAATCCTTTTTTTGATGCTCTGCAATCCGCGTGGTTAAATGTCTTCAATTTTGTTTGGCATAGGTGAAATTGCATCCAATACATGTTAATTCCTTTAACACGATGCTGGTCAAAACTGGACTTTAGTGATGGTAAACGAGTTTTTAGTTTCCGTGTTGTCTAGATCACTATAGGATTCGTTATATTCTGCAGCTTTTCCTTCAGTATAATGCTTAATTGAGTCCTATACTGTAAGAAAAATGTGGGTGTTTTTTTCTTCCTAATCTATCTTTTGACTTTGATTCCGCTGCTGTTTTTCCAATCATATTATAGTCCCGCAAAATTTTTTTAAATTGACTGATTAACAATGCCTGAAGACCAATTTTCAGGATATTATTTTTTTGCCACATATTTTTATTAAGTTTTAGGGTTTGTCACAAAACTGCCATTCATGTAGATCAAAAGAGCCTAGGAATAGTACTCTCTACAATAATTGTTTTGAATCGAGATCAAAAAGCTGAATTAAAAAACCGTCTTTTAAGAGGGTGTGAGTCAGCTTCAGGTTTGGAAAAGTTAGTTGGTAAAAGCCTCCGGAAAAAGATCGACATCTTAACACACGCAAAAGCCTCAAAGAAATGAACGTAAGCCATGGTTTTCACTTGGATACATACGAAACGTCACTCATAATTTAATCAATTCAAGAAACTACATTAAAAAACTTAATCCAAACATTTTTATTCAATATTTAGATCGTTTACAACTCATATCTAGAGCTGTTATTAGTTTCTTCAAAAACCTTCTTTTTCTGAATTTACCAATTTTGCCCCTGGTTTTGTATTTCTATTGAACTAATTTTGTGAACTAATAGTTTACCGTGAGTTCCCACCCCCTATATTCATTGCGTTTAGTTCTGGGTTCAACTCATTGATGTATATAACTTCCTTAGTCATGAGTTTCTCTACAGTGCAATAAGCATCCAGAACTTTTTATTGATTATCATTCATGGAAACACTACATTCAACAAGATGCTGACCCAAGCTATATACGTCAGCATGTTCATGCCGAAAGTCACGCTATATTTTTATTTCAAATCATAATTTTGACATGAGAAAGAACAAGTGGGACACTTAGGGTTGGGGCAAGTTCGGAATTTCCTTAAAAATAAAAAAACATGGTCAAAATGGAAAAATTCGGAATAGTATTGTTTTTGAAGAAATTGTTAACAGCTGTAAATAGACTAAATATTGTTTAAATGACAAAATTGTTAACTAATTATTATCACACAATTTGTGACACAGTTTTAATCTGAGGAAGAACATAAACTTCGAAACCAGTATTGCAAAATCTCCAAAAAAGAAATACTTAGGGTTAGGGCAGGTTCGGAATTACCCTAGAAATTGATAACAGCTGTAAATATATGCTGTAAATAGGCTAAATTTTGTATAAATGAAAAAAACTTTTGATTTATTTTTTTAAGATAGTTTCAAGAGTTTTTTAAATTGTACATATTCATTTTATGTTTGAACAATTTGATCGAAAACGGTTGTTTTAAACATCAGAATCAATTTTTATTCAACAAATTAGTTTCGTCTAAGGCAATTACTTTGTATATTGTTCGAAAACAGGGTCCAAGGATGTGGTAACTGCAAAATATTTTGGGAAGTTTTCAGTGTTTTAGCGTTTTAGCAGGTATGAATTTTTTAGAATTAGCGCGACTGTCCATAGTGCGGCTGCGAATTTGGTTCAAAACGCTGTAAATAGTCTCCCGTATTCGAGCAGAAAACAATTTTCAGGGTAAGTGACGTCGCTTCCCCGATTGTTCTTCAACAGAAACTCCAAAGACTTGTTCAAGAACGCATGAAATTTCCTTTAAAAAAGGTCATATGAGCAAGAGGAAAGACTTGGTAGTTTGGCTCGATCTGATAAAGAACAACATCTCAAGTCACAAGTCAAACATTTACCAACCCTGCAGCGTGCGGGAATGATAAATTTTCTGGGAACGAACAAAAACCTCTTCAGTGCTACTGTTCACTGTCGAAGGATTGGCGCAGAAGATATTTTTCAGGGGCTGCTGAAATCTAAGGTACTGGTGCTGTACGTAATGAAGCATCTAGTTTTGAGGAGGAAAAGTAAGACGCAGCCAGAAAAGTATTGCGAGCTGCATCAGGAATCTGGGTTGGAGATTAAAATACTGGAAACGGTATTACGCTACCAAAACAATCTAAGAGGGCTGCTCGGGAAAAGAAAAGGCCAGAACTTGGGAAAAACTGTTACAGGCTCTATCTTGATTACTTGAAGACCCTAAAAAAAGTCACTAACTGTAATTACTAAATTGAATTTTTAAAACAATGAAGAAGACAACGGACAGAGAAAAACTTGATGAAGTGCCAAACTCATATCAGTTCCCAAAAATCAATGAAGCAAAAGATGAAATTGTGACCAAAATAGAAAAACAGATAAACAACAGCTTGCAACAATTGATGAAAATGGGGAAAATTGGGGACACAATTTTTTAAAGACTCAGATCATTTGATTCTAAACCAATAAAGCATTACGCCCTAGCAAAAATACATAAAAAGATAACCTCTATGACCTGTTTTAACAGTACATGGTAGCAGTTGTGAAAATTTGAACAGATTTCTGGCAAAGTTTTACCAGAAAAAACCAGGCACAAACATAAACAATCACGCAAGATGATAAATGAGCTTTAGAGCCATTCTCTTCTGAGGATAACGGTCAGAGGTATATCTTGACCTAAAAAGATAGTTTGTAGAGCAACGTGCCGGATGGAGAGGCTATAGAAATTACTCTAAGAGAACTCTATTCAAGCAACCTAGCTCCAGGGAACCAAAGAACCGCAATAAAAACTCTATTAAGGCTAGCGGTAAAAAATGTTCGTTTTAATGGTAACGAGATCTGGTATGTACAATCAGATGATCTAGTTATGGGTGCATCACTGGCTTTAAAACTCACAAACGCTTGGATGAAATCATTTGAGGCATAACTGCAAAAACCAGAGCCCAGTGAAAGTTTCTCTAGATCTGATCAAAACAAGATATGCAATGACTGCAACCAAAGAGTGACTTTCAGCGGAAAAGGAGTAGAAGGTGAGTCATGCAAAAACTGGTTTCATGCAAAAGTCCAAAAGATAATAAATAAAGTATACACCAACATTTAGGATGTTGTTTGGATTTGGAGGTGTTGCAGCAATCAACAGAGAGAGGGGCGTGTTGGTGGAATGAAATTGCTCCACAAATGTGTGGATGATAATATCGGCACAATTCCTGGTGACCCGGACAAATAATTAATATTTGCAATTTCAGTACACAAAAATATGCAATTTACTCCAGAAAAAAAACAACTTGGAATGGGTTTTGGTTTGTCCTAATATCAACGTAAATGTGAGCAGCGAAAATGAAATCACAAGTCATTGGTATCAAAAACCGACCGACACAAAAATAATACTGAAATTTCGCAACTAGGCACCGCTTCAGCCAAAGAAAAATGTGATTCAAAGGGTGGTTCACAGGGTTAATGCAACATCTAAATGTTTGGCTTTCGATCAGGCACTTGAAAAGAACAAGACATGCTGGACCAAAAATCAAAATCCAGATCAATGGTATTCAAAAAAAGTGAACCAGACCTTAGAAAAGATAATAATTTCCAGTAACTTGACCTCATGATAAACCTACAATTCTTCTACGATACAGAGGCAACCACACTAAAAGCTTTGCCAGCAAATTGAAGAAACTATGCGACTTGCAAGTGGTTTTCATAGTGCGAAAATTAGGACCATTCTACCTCACACTAAAATCGTCTTTCGATAGAGATCTGAAAAGTTATGTGGTATATGAGATAAAATTTATAGGTTGCAGATCCACCTATTTTGGTTAGACAAGCTGGCATGCTACCAAGAGGTTATCAGACCATTAAAAGAAAGTTTCACTGGTGGGTCAACATTTTGTTGAATGTAATGGCTCCAAGAATAACACAGACGGGAAAAAACTGGATGTCTGTCGCACCGTAGAACAACCATGACCATGGACACTATATATATCAGCAAATTGAAGCAGTAACTAAACACACGGGATTATTAGAGGGGGCGGAAACTCACGCTATATTATTAATTCAAATCAAATTTTTGACTTAAGAAAGAAAAATAGGGCAAAATATATTTTGTGCATGACAAAAGGAAAAATGCAAAACTCCCACGAGAGGGATACTTAGGGTTAGGGTCAAATTGGAAATACCTCAGAGACACAAAAACATGGTCTAAATAAAAGGAAACGGAATAGGAGTCTAAATAGGATTTGTAAATAGGCTATATTTTGTTTAAATGAAAAAAAATGATTTAGTTTTTTAGATTGTTCCTAGAGTTGCTTAAAGTGTGGTCTCAGCCAAATGTAAATCAATCCATTTTACCCTTAACAGTTTGTGAAATCATTTTAACCCGACGTTGAAAGTAATGTTAGAGAACTTTTAATTATTTTAATATGACAAATTGCTTCCGTCTACTCATAATTTAGTAGACTGGATAAATTGTGTAATCTTGTGTTATAAAAAAGGGCATGTAACAGATGAAGTTTCATCTATGTTTCCCAAACTAGCCGGCTTCTTTAGAATTTAAGATTATCAAAAAAAAAAGATTCTTTGGTAGGACATCTCGTTTAATGTTGTGTTAAAACGCTGTTTTTGGATGTCATCTTTTCGACGCAGTGGCGGAGTTGAAAAAATATTGATAGCTGATGCTATCTACATTAGCAGGAGAAAGCCGTAAAAAAATAAACGCGATGAACTAATGGTTGGACGTTCGCTATGTTGAAATTAAGGCAATTTGAATGAGAAAGAGGGGTGTTGCGCTAAATGAGGTTGCTGTTGTTCGCTCTGCATCGTCCACAAAGTTTGCATATACAGACTCGTCTGCGATCCTTGATTGAGTAGCAACAATTTGCTGAGCAGAACCTGTTGTGGCTACCAAAAAAGTGGTAGGTGACAATATTTGAACTTGTGAAAAAAAATACATTGGAGATCTGAAGATTGTCAGAGTAAAAAAAGTTGTCAATTAGAACCATTGTAAGGGTCTTCGTTACATACCAGCCCACTGTCTGAAGAAGGTGCTGTGCAAATTCGCCTTATGTAAATCGCAGCACTCTTTTGTTAAATTACAAACATCTAAACCGTATGTGGCGGAAAAAATAAGGTTTTTTGTGCGTTCAGAGCACAAAATTTTTTGAGTGTTTCGATTATCTTTGATAAATTTGAAGATGACCTTTTTATGGCTATACCTCTGTAACTGATTGAATAGTCCTTCCTGCCTTTCGTTTTGAAAATCGGAAGAAATATGCTGGTTGGCCAATTTTTAAGGCAGAGTTTTTCTGTATGTGCAGTAACAATTCCAGCCAGTATTCTTTCATTATTGTTTATACAATTTTAAGAACTTCTCCTGACAGAGTGTCAACTCCTGTCGCTTTATTCAATTTGACTACCACCGCAAAAGCAATATCTGGCTGCTCTGTTGTAATGATGCTATTCTTCAGGGGCGATTGTTTTTCGTTTTTGTGACTAAACTGTAAAAAACCTTGGTTTGATATTAGCAGGTTAGATGGAAGGTAGGTATGAACTTTGGGTTCCTGGAGCAGGGGTTGGAAGTGTTGTTTGGGTGCTGATGAACGGGATTTTTGACTAAATCGTACTTTACAAAATCGTCAAAAATCTCCCTTGATTTTGGCAGGCTAGAAAGAATATAGGTAGGAACCTAGGGATCCTAGTGCAAGAATCAAAAGCATTGTTCGAGTGCTAATAAAGTGGCTTGAAAGTTGCGGATAGCTTGTTTTTTTTACTTTCAGCAGGTTAGATGGAAGGTAGGTATGAACTTTGGGGTCCTGAAGCAGGGGTTGGAAGTGTTGTTTGGGTGCTGATGAACGGGCCTGACAATTGCTTGTAGCTTGTCGTTTCACTTTCAATAGGGAGCAGATTTCGTTGTTGTTACTTTCAGCTAATTTAATTTTCGGCTGTTTTCTTTATTGGTTTCACGTGTTTTTGTTTTGTTTTTATATCTTTTTCATATATATTTGGCTGCCAGCCGCTCTAATCTGTTTTGCACATTTGGAAGATCTCTATATATTTGAAATAGTAAATTGTTTCGTTTGTGCAAAGAAAAGTAGGTAGCAACTTTTGGATTAGACTGCCTGGAAAAAACTTTAGATATTCGCGTAAGAAAAGTACCTTTATTATATGAAAAGCTTGGTGAATTTATAGAATTCAAGGCGGTCTGGGAACTAAGAAACCATTTTCTGCTGCTCAATCTTATTAATTCCCTCTGGTTTGGGCTGCTTCATTGGTATACAGTGCGCTATGTGAAATTGCACTGGCAGGTGCTGAATTGTGACTTTTAGTATTTGAAAAATAACTTGG
>NW_027452406.1:10000-12585 GCF_964194025.1 Convolutriloba macropyga | reverse complement strand
AGCTAACTCAAGCTAACTCAAGCTAACTCAAGCTAACCCGAGCTAACTCAAGCTAACTCAAGGTAGCTAAAGCTAGTTCAAGCTAACTCAAGCTAGCTAAAGCTAAGACAAGCTAACTCAAGCTAACTCAAGCTAACTCAAGCTAACTCAAGCTAACTCAAGCTAGTTCAAGCTAACTCAAGCTAACTCAAGCTAACTCAAGCTAGCTAAAGCTAACTCAAGCTAACTCAAGCTAACTCAAGCTAACCCGAGCTAACTCAAGCTAACTCAAGGTAGCTAAAGCTAGTTCAAGCTAGCTCAAGCTAGCTAAAGCTAAGACAAGCTAACTCAAGCTAACTCAAGCTAACTCAAGCTAGTTCAAGCTAACTCAAGCTAGCTAAAGCTAACTCAAGCTAACTCAAGCTAACTCAAGCTAGCTCAAGCTAACTCAAGCTAGTTCAAGCTAACTCAAGCTAGCTAAAGCTAACTCAAGCTAACTCAAGCTAACTCAAGCTAACTCAAGCTAGCTAAAGCTAACTCAAGCTAACTCAAGCTAACCCGAGCTAACTCAAGCTAGCTCAAGCTAACCCAAGCTAGCTAAAGCTAACTCAAGCTAACTCAAGCTAATTCAAGCTAACTCAAGCTAACTCAAGCTAACTCAAGCTAACTCAAGCTAGCTAAAGCTAACTCAAGCTAACTCAAGCTAACTCAAGCTAACCCGAGCTAACTCAAGCTAACTCAAGGTAGCTAAAGCTAGTTCAAGCTAACTCAAGCTAGCTAAAGCTAAGACAAGCTAACTCAAGCTAACTCAAGCTAACTCAAGCTAACTCAAGCTAACTCAAGCTAACTCAAGCTAGTTCAAGCTAACTCAAGCTAACTCAAGCTAACTCAAGCTAGCTAAAGCTAACTCAAGCTAACTCAAGCTAACTCAAGCTAACCCGAGCTAACTCAAGCTAACTCAAGGTAGCTAAAGCTAGTTCAAGCTAACTCAAGCTAGCTAAAGCTAAGACAAGCTAACTCAAGCTAACTCAAGCTAACTCAAGCTAACTCAAGCTAACTAAAGCTAGTTCAAGCTAACTCAAGCTAGCTAAAGCTAACTCAAGCTAACTCAAGCTAACTCAAGCTAGCTCAAGCTAACTCAAGCTAGTTCAAGCTAACTCAAGCTAGCTAAAGCTAACTCAAGCTAACTCAAGCTAACTCAAGCTAACTCAAGCTAGCTAAAGCTAACTCAAGCTAACTCAAGCTAACCCGAGCTAACTCAAGCTAGCTCAAGCTAACCCAAGCTAGCTAAAGCTAACTCAAGCTAACTCAAGCTAATTCAAGCTAACTCAAGCTAACTCAAGCTAACTCAAGCTAACTCAAGCTAGCTAAAGCTAACTCAAGCTAACTCAAGCTAACTCAAGCTAACCCGAGCTAACTCAAGCTAACTCAAGGTAGCTAAAGCTAGTTCAAGCTAACTCAAGCTAGCTAAAGCTAAGACAAGCTAACTCAAGCTAACTCAAGCTAACTCAAGCTAACTCAAGCTAACTCAAGCTAGTTCAAGCTAACTTAATGAAGTTAACCCAAGCTAACTTGGGTTAATGAAGTCAAACTCAAGCTAACCCGAGCTAACTCAAGCTAACTCAAGCTAATTCAAGCTAACTCAAGCTAACTCAAGCTAATTCAAGCTAACTCAAGCTAATTCAAGCTAACTCAAGCTAGCTCAAGCTAACTCAAGCTAACCCAAGCTAACTTAAGCTAGCTTAAGCTAATTAAAGCTAATTAAAGCTAACTCAAGCTAACCCAAGCTAACTTAAGCTAGCTCTAGCTGGCTGCCACTGTTAGGCCATTTGGGAGCGCTTTTCTCGCACTCTGATTGGCTGCCACTGTTAGGCCATTTGGGAGCGCTTTTCTCGCACTCTGATTGGCTGCCACTGTTAGGCCATTTGGGAGCGCTTTTCTCGCACTCTGATTGGCTGCCACTGTTAGGCCATTTGGGAGCGCTTTTCTCGCACTCTGATTGGCTGCCACTGTTAGGCCATTTGGGAGCGCTTTTCTCGCACTCTGATTGGCTGCCACTGTTAGGCCATTTGGGAGCGCTTTTCTCGCACTCTGATTGGCTGCCACTGTTAGGCCATTTGGGAGCGCTTTTCTCGCACTCTGATTGGCTGCCACTGTTAGGCCATTTGGGAGCGCTTTTCTCGCACTCTGATTGGCTGCCACTGTTAGGCCATTTGGGAGCGCTTTTCTCGCACTCTGATTGGCTGCCACTGTTAGGCCATTTGGGAGCGCTTTTCTCGCACTCTGATTGGCTGCCACTGTTAGGCCATTTGGGAGCGCTTTTCTCGCACTCTGATTGGCTGCCACTGTTAGGCCATTTGGGAGCGCTTTTCTCGCACTCTGATTGGCTGCCACTGTTAGGCCATTTGGGAGCGCTTTTCTCGCACTCTGATTGGCTGCCACTGTTAGGCCATTTGGGAGCGCTTTTCTCGCACTCTGATTGGCTGCCACTGTTAGGCCATTTGGGAGCGCTTTTCTCGCACTCTGATTGGCTGCCACTGTTAGGCCATTTGGGAGCGCTTTTCTCGCACTCTGATTGGCTGCCACTGTTAGGCCATTTGGGAGCG
>NW_027452406.1:0-5000 GCF_964194025.1 Convolutriloba macropyga | reverse complement strand
ATTAATTCCAACTTTCAAATGTTGTTGTTTCAGCTTTCGCTTACTAGAAGCAACATAATACTCGCTGCAATACAGACCTCGGGAAACCCTCACCGTGAATAAGGTTCACTCACATATTTCACTACATTTTGCGTGGGATTGGAGATGAGGCTACTCGTTCTTGCTCAGTACTAGGCTGAAAATTAACGAAACTTCGTTACAAACGTTCACATGTTGATGTTTCCGCTTTCGCGTACTCGAAACAACATAATACTAGTCTTTGTAATTTAGTTTCATAATTTCAACTGTTCTCATGCAGAATTTTTGCTCATTCTTATCCCAAATTTTGACCTGGCTACTAGTTACACTCCTTGTACTTATTGCAAAATGACCACAAATTTCAACAGCTTTCACATGTTGCTGTTTCGGCTTTCGCTTACTACAGTCAACATAATACTCGTTGCAAAATAAGTGCTCGGCATCTGCAATTTTCCAAAGACGAAGTTTCGCCAGTTCAATTTTCGCTCGCCAATTATGGCTACTAATTCACACGGTACTGAGCTCAACAACATTAAATTTGTTCAGCAAGACTTTCACATGTTGATGTTTTGGCTTTCGCCTACTAGAAGCAACATAATACTCGTCTTGTTAGCTCATTCAATGAGAATAGCTTTTCCCGTTGAGAATTTTTGCCTTCAATTGGCGTTGTAGTGAGTTTGGCTACTCAGATCACCAAATACTTGTGACAATTCGAACCAGAAATGTTTTCAATTTTCACATGCTGATGTTTCGGATTCAACCTACTAGAAGCAGCATAATACTTGTATTCAACAATTTCTGTATCAAATCCCAGTTTTCTCTGGTGCATCTTTGCCAAACTATTCCAAACTGCCTGAGTCTGAATACCAATTACAGGTACTAGTAAATGCACGTTACTAAGGACTATATAGTTCTAGGTTACTGTACACAACGACGTTCACATGTTGATGTTTCAGCTGCCGCTTACTAGAAACAACATAATACTTATCGTGCATACCTTTCCATAACTTGTCCTTTTCAGATGCATTAGTTTCCCTTTGTCTTGGCTTCTACAGTCAGACTGGCTACTAGTAACAGCACAGTACTAATCACATATCGTTCTACAGTTTGCAGACAACTTTCACATGTTGATGTTTCAGCTTTCGCCTACTAGAAACAACATAATACTCGCTGTATACATTTGTAGTTCTCTATGTAACTTTCATGTGAAGAAGTTTCGCCAGTCTTTTTGACTGTCTCAAATCTGAGTCATGCTTAGGCTACTAGTTGCTTCATAGTACTTATCGCCTCGAGATCATTGAACAAAACTTGATTTTCACATGTTGCTGTTTCAGCTTCCGCTTACTAGAAACAACATAATACTAGTCTCATTAAGTTCCGTCTCTTTGCAATTTTCTTATGAAGAAAATTCGCCATCACAATGACTCCAGCAGTTCTTGATCAAGGAATGCAATCATTGATCAGAATGCTATTATTTGAATCGGTTCTGCTTTAAGTGTTCCAATTTTATTGGAAGCACCAACAATAGAACATCAATGTGTTCAATCGAGAGTTATATAACCCTGAATCGGACGCAGTCAACAGCCGAAGCCGAGACCGCCTTTTGCGTTAGAGAGGTCGGTAAACAAATCTTGCGATTCATACCGAATTAACACATATAGCTGTGCTCCTCTTCGTAAAGCGAGCCAAGTGATCCCCTGTTGAAGGATGTATTTGGACCAATCTAGTAGCATTTGGTTTCCAACAAGCTCTCCCAAGTTAGCTTACTTATTGGGCTTTTCAACCAATTCGGTTGGCTACAAGCATCATCAAAGTACTAGCCACAGTTTGATCGCAAAATTCTACGACTTTCACATGTTGATGTTTCGGCTTGCGCTTAGCCTACTATAAGCAACATAATACTAGTCATATCATAGAGCGTGATCAGCTTGTGACGTTCTCATGATGAAGTTTCACCAACAGTGTCTCACTTCGAGCTTAAATCCAGCTACTAGTAACTACACAGTACTGACTGCAACGATAACTTTTATCTATACCTTTCACATGCTGCGCTTTCGGCCAGGGCCTACTAACGTCAACATAATACTCGATATAAACTTTTGTTCATGATGCAGCTTCCCCATGCAGAAGTTTCGCCTTCAAATGCTCTCTTGGCCATATGACGTAAGAAAAGGTTACTAGTAACATCACAGTACTAGCCACAGTTTGATTGCAAAATTCTACGACTTTCACATGTTGATGTTTCGGCTTGCGCTTAGCCTACTAGAAGCAACATAATACTAGTCATATCATAGAGCGTGATCAGCTTGTGACGTTCTCATGATGAAGTTTCACCAACAGTGTCTCATTTCGAGCTTAAATCCAGCTACTAGTAACTACACAGTACTGACTGCAACGCTAACTTTTATCTATACCTTTCACATGCTGCGCTTTCGGCCAGGGCCTACTAACGTCAACATAATACTCGATATAAACTTTTGTTCATGATGCAGCTTCCCCATGCAGAAGTTTCGCCTTCAAATGCTCTCTTGGCCATATGACGTAACACAAGGTTACTAGTAACATCACAGTACTAGCCACAATTTGATCGCAAAATTCTACGACTTTCACATGTTGATGTTTCGGCTTGCGCTTAGCCTACTATAAGCAACATAATACTAGTCATATCATAGAGCGTGATCAGCTTGTGACGTTCTCATGATGAAGTTTCACCAACAGTGTCTCACTTCGAGCTTAAATCCAGCTACTAGTAACTACACAGTACTGACTGCAACGATAACTTTTATCTATACCTTTCACATGCTGCGCTTTCGGCCAGGGCCTACTAACGTCAACATAATACTCGATATAAACTTTTGTTCATGATGCAGCTTCCCCATGCAGAAGTTTCGCCTTCAAATGCTCTCTTGGCCATATGACGTAAGAAAAGGTTACTAGTAACATCACAGTACTAGCCACAGTTTGATTGCAAAATTCTACGACTTTCACATGTTGATGTTTCGGCTTGCGCTTAGCCTACTAGAAGCAACATAATACTAGTCATATCATAGAGCGTGATCAGCTTGTGACGTTCTCATGATGAAGTTTCACCAACAGTGTCTCATTTCGAGCTTAAATCCAGCTACTAGTAACTACACAGTACTGACTGCAACGCTAACTTTTATCTATACCTTTCACATGCTGCGCTTTCGGCCAGGGCCTACTAACGTCAACATAATACTCGATATAAACTTTTGTTCATGATGCAGCTTCCCCATGCAGAAGTTTCGCCTTCAAATGCTCTCTTGGCCATATGACGTAACACAAGGTTACTAGTAACATCACAGTACTAGCCACAATTTGATCGCAAAATTCTACGACTTTCACATGTTGATGTTTCGGCTTGCGCTTAGCCTACTAGAAGCAACATAATACTAGTCATATCATGGAGCGTGATCAGCTTGTGACGTTCTCATGATGAAGTTTCACCAACAGTGTCTCATTTCGAGCTTAAATCCAGCTACTAGTAACTACACAGTACTGACTGCAACGATAACTTTTATCTATACCTTTCACATGCTGCGCTTTCGGCCAGGGCCTACTAATGTCAACATAATACTCGATATAAACTTTTGTTCATGATGCAGCTTCCCCATGCAGAAGTTTCGCCTTCAAATGCTCTCTTGGCCATATGACGTAACACAAGGTTACTAGTAACATCACAGTACTAGCCACAATTTGATCGCAAAATTCTACGACTTTCACATGTTGATGTTTCGGCTTGCGCTTAGCCTACTAGAAGCAACATAATACTAGTCATATCATAGAGCTTGATCAGCTTGTGACATTCTCATGATGAAGTTTCACCAACAGTGTCTCATTTTGAGCTTAAATCCAGCTACTAGTAACTACACAGTACTGACTGCAACAATAACTTTTATCTATACCTTTCACATGCTGCGTTTTCGGCCAAGGCCTACTAACGTCAACATAATACTCGATATAAAATTTTGATCATGATGCAGCTTTCCCATGCAGAAGTTTCGCCTTCAAATGCTCTCTTGGCCATATGACGGAACACCAGGTTACTAGTAACATCACAGTACTAGCCACAGTTTGATTGCAAAATTCTACGACTTTCACATGTTGATGTTTCGGCTTGCGCTTAGCCTACTAGAAGCAACATAATACTAGTCATATCATAGAGCGTGATCAGCTTGTGACGTTCTCATGATGAAGTTTCACCAATAGTGTTTCATTCGAATTGGTTCTGCTTTAAGCTCTCCAATTGTTTTGGATGAACCAGTTTTGCCCTTCGAAGCCACTTTTGTGAGCTTTTGTGGGTCTTTACCAAGAGGATATACCTCAAGGCCTCTTTCAATTCCTTTAAGTTCTTTCAACTCCTTTACAGTTTCTAGGTTCACATAGCTGCAAACCTTATTTCTAGTTTTAAGTCTGGCCAACTTGGGGAGAGTTGGTGCAGACCGTGACCAATTCTAGTAGGATGCCACAACAAGAATGTGATCAACTTAGCTTGTCGATGAACCTGCCCCACATTCAAACAACTCTATCGCCTTTTCCTCGTATAGTTATATGCGAGGGCCTCTCATAGAGAGCGCTGTTAGCAACCTTTTCCACATAGACGATAAAGTTGTGAGTGTTTTGCACATGGCTGTTGTCATCACCACGTGACGAGTCAACTCAGCTTGACTCTCTACACTCCGACAAGCTTTGCACATACGCCTTTAGTTCAGTATGTGTCTTTAATCTGACTCCGGTGCCTCAAGCCGGAAAAATTGTCAGATTATGATCATTATCGGTTAGTCATCCCGATGCAAGATCGTATCGTACTGTCTTTGTCTACCTCCAGATTCCGAAGAACAGGAGGAGACTCTCCCAGACCTACATATCTGGGAGAATGTTCAGAGGGCGAGAAGCTGTGGATTACTCTCCCCTAAGAACTGACTAAACTTTACCCTCGTCCAAGGTAAGTTTATTTTAGC
>NW_027452405.1:25000-30000 GCF_964194025.1 Convolutriloba macropyga | reverse complement strand
AGCATCGACAAGTGCATCGGTACACCTACAACCCTCCCGATCCGAGTTGTCGAAAAAAGATGCTGGATCACATTCTGTTTGCAGAGAGATACAGAGGATGTCTGACGAATGTGAGGACCAGAAGAGGGAAAACCACAATTACCGATCATGAACTGGTCATTGCGGAAGTATCTATGAAACTTTTGTCTAAAAAGCCATGTTTCACGCCCAGAATCAGTTCTGCAAAGCTGCAAGATGAAACAACGCGTGACTTATTCACGCAGGAGGTCAAGTTACATCTTGATAAGAGCGGCGATTTCGAGAATACAGAGCAGTCTTGGGACAATTTTCGAAAAGCCCTGAACCAAGCAGCAGTGAAATGCCTCCTTCCGGACAAGCGAGTGAACAAACCTTGGATTTCTCCAGATTCTCTGGAACTTATCCGGAAACGAGCTGATCTACAGTTGAAGAAACACAGCAGCGCGGTGGCGTTGTTAGAGTTCACAAACTGCTGTAAGGAAGTCAGAAAAGCTCTACGTGCAGACAAACGGGCATGGCTTGAACGCAAAGGCCAAGAAGTGCAGAGCTTTGCGGACAGAGGCAACTTGAAGGAGGTTTTTGGGGCATCACAGCAGATTTGCCGAAACTGGAGTCCCCAGTTGACCAAATTAGTTTCAAGCACTGGCGTCAACTTACGGACGAAAGAGGAACGACTTGAACGCTGGACGGAACATTTTAGTCAACTCCTGAATCCCTCAACATCCAGTTGCAGTACGAGATTGGATCCCGAAGAAGCAGCTGAAAGCTTGTCGATTGACCTGAGCCCAATTCGATTTGAAGAAGTGCTTGAAGCTGTCCGCAGGTTGAAGAATGGCAAGGCAAGTGGACCCGATAACATTTCCTGTGAGATGTTGAAAGCACACAAGGGTATTGTCGAGTGGCTCTGGGACATCATAGATAAGTGTTGGTCGACGGAAGTTCTGCCCGATGACTGGAAGGTAGCAGAAATTGTCCCATTATACAAGAGTAAAGGAAAGAGGTCAGAGTGTTCGAACCACCGAGGGATCTCTCTATTGTCAGTACCAGGCAAAGTGTTCGCTTCCGTTATTCTCAATCGATGCAAAGATTCAGTGGATCGCGTCTTAAGGGAAGAGCAGTGTGGCTTCAGAAAAAGCAGAGGATGCGCCGACCAACTCTTTGCCCTGCGTCAAATAATAGAGAAATCAATGGCGTTTCAATTGGATATTAGCTTTTGTTTCATAGACTTTCGAGCGGCATTCGATTCTGTCGATCGTGAGCAGATGTACCAGATAATGAAACAGTATGGTCTTCCGCAAAAAGTGATAAACATCATAAGAAACAGCTATGATGGATTCAAATGTCGAGTCAAAGCCGAAGGTGAGAAAGGACGCTTATTTGATGTCAGAACGGGCGTTAGGCAGGGTGATGTGTGGTCCCCAATCCTATTCGGCCTTGTCATCAACTACATTTTGGCTAACTCGGTGTATGGAGGATTAGACATTGGGAGATTGGTGGCTGACTTAGATTTTGCTGATGATGTTGCTCTCGTGGGGGTCTCAGACAGTGAGGTGCAAGAAAACCTACATCGAATCGAGGCCCTTGCGGAAGCCGCTGGTCTGAAGATTAATGTGGCCAAAACAAAGAATATGGGCGTAAAATGCGACAGCCCAAATGTTGTTGCAGTGCCTAGTATCCAACAGAACGTGGAGATACTCACTGGAACACATAAAGGCAAACTAGGACTCCTGGCAGAGACATCTAGCCAGTCACGACTAACCATCAGCACGGAGGTGCTGCTGGGAACGAAAAAGAAAGCGGGCTGGTTCGAAACACAAGATGGCCGGAAGCTAAGATTGAAAAGCTTAGCGGAGGCTAAGCCAGCGTTGGTAGCTTCACAACAACAATCTGCGGTAGCAGATTCAGAGTCGCTAGAAAATGATAGTCGGTCAGTGGTGGCTGACCAAGAGTCTTTAAGATGTCAGAATTGTCAGCGGCAATTCAGTACAGTTACCGGACGCAAAGTGCACCAAACAAGATTCTGCAAAGCCGGTTTGTCAAAGAATGTCGTCGACAAGTCAAAGTTCGAGCAACTATAGGCGAGCCTTACCTGTGACAAGTGTGAAAGAAAGTTCAAAACAGTCAATGGCCGAAAAGTTCACCAATCGAGATACTGTGGCAAACCTAAAGCAGTTGCCACACGCGTGTTTTCATGCAAAGTACAAGATGTTCTCGGAAACGAGTTTGAAAACATAGAAGCGTTCAAGTATCTCGGATCATATGTCAGCCTCAAGCATGGAGACCTGCAGGAAGTCAATTGCAAACTTGCAGAAGGTAGACAACGGTTTGCTAACTTCCAAAATCTCTGGAAGAGCAAGCAGCTCAGCGTGCACCTCAAGTGCAATTTGTAGAAAGCACTCGTTTTATCAGCCGTGCTGTACAGCTCAGAGACTTGGACTCTTTCGAAATTAATGGAGAGAAAACTTGAGAGTTTCCACTGTGGTTGTCTTCGGAGAATTCTACGTGTGTCATATCTGGAGAAAGCAACGAACGAAGAAATTATGTCAAGATCACGAATGCCCCAACTATCCACGATGATCATGCTCAAACGGATAAAATGGTATGGACACATCCAGAGAATGGAACCAGGAAGATTAGCCCGCAGTGCCTTCGATTGGGACCCGCCCGATCAATACGTCCATGCTAGACGCTCTCCTGGGGGGCAACGGAAAACGTGGATGAGTCAAATCGAAGGAGACTGTGTACGAAACAAAGTATCGTTCACCAGATTGCAGGAGAAAGCAGCAACGGGTCAAAGAATGCCTTCAAACAATTTCGTCGTACAGCACTTCACAGAATAACCAAACAAATAAACTCTTCTTGTTTTGTTTGTATTTGTTGCCAACCGTGCCTTTATTTCATATTTGGAATTAAAGTGTTGAAACAGTAGTAGTAGTAGTAGTAGTAGTAGTAGTAGTAGTAGTAGTAGTAGTAGTAGTAGTAGTAGTAGTAGTAGTAGTAGTAGTAGTAGTAGTAGTAGTAGTAGTAGTAGTAGTAGTAGTAGTAGTAGTAGTAGTAGTAGTAGTAGTAGTAGTAGTAGTAGTAGTAGTAGTAGTAGTAGTAGTAGTAGTAGTAGTAGTAGTAGTAGTAGTAGTAGTAAGTAGTAGTAGTAGTAGTAAGTAGTAGTAGTAGTAGTAGTAGTAGTAGTAGTAGTAGTAGTAGTAGTAGTAGTAGTAGTAGTAGTAGTAGTAGTAGTAGTAGTAGTAGTAGTAGTAGTAGTAGTAGTAGTAGTAGTAGTAGTAGTAGTAGTAGTAGTAGTAGTAGTAGTAGTAGTAGTAGTAGTAGTGTAGTAGTAGTAGTAGTAGTAGTAAGTAGTAGTAGTAGTAGTAGTAGTAGTAGTAGTAGTAGTAGTAGTAGTAGTAGTAGTAGTAGTAGTAGTAGTAGTAGTAGTAGTAGTAGTAGTAGTAGTAGTAGTAGTAGTAGTAGTAGTAGTAGTAGTAGTAGTAGTAGTAGTAGTAGTAGTAGTAGTAGTAGTAGTAGTAGTAGTAGTAGTAGTAGTAGTAGTAGTAGTAGTAGTAGTAGTAGTAGTAGTAGTAGTAGTAGTAGTAGTAGTAGTAGTAGTAGTAGTAGTAGTAGTAGTAGTAGTAGTAGTAGTAGTAGTAGTAGTAGTAGTAGTAGTAGTAGTAGTAGTAGTAGTAGTAGTAGTAGTAGTAGTAGTGTAGTAGTAGTAGTAGTAGTAGTAGTAGTAGTAGTAGTAGTAGTAGTAGTAGTAGTAGTAGTAGTAGTAGTAGTAGTAGTAGAGTAGTAGTAGTAGTAGTAGTAGTAGTAGTAGTAGTAGTAGTAGTAGTAGTAGTAGTAGTAGTAGTATGTAGTAGTAGTAGTAGTAGTAGTAGTAGTAGTAGTATAGTAGTAGTAGTAGTAGTAGTAGTAGTAGTAGTAGTAGTAGTAGTAGTAGTAGTAGTAGTAGTAGTAGTAGTAGTAGTAGTAGTAGTAGTAGTAGTAGTAGTAGTAGTAGTAGTAGTAGTAGTAGTAGTAGTAGTAGAGTAGTAGTAGTAGTAGTAGTAGTAGTAGTAGTAGTAGTAGTAGTAGTAGTAGTAGTAGTAGTAGTAGTAGTAGTAGTAGTAGTAGTAGTAGTAGTAGTAGTAGTAGTAGTAGTAGTAGTAGTAGTAGTAGTAGTAGTAGTAGTAGTAGTAGTAACCATCGGCACGGAGGTGCTGCTGGGAACGAAAAAGAAAGCGGGCTGGTTCGAAACACAAGATGGCCGGAAGCTCAGATTGAAAAGCTTAGCGGAGGCTAAGCCAGCGTTGGTAGCTTCACAACAACAATCTGCAGTAGCGGATTTAGAGTCGCTAGAAAATCAGAGTGGGTCAGCGGTGGCTGATCAAGAGTCTTTAAGATGTCAGAACTGTCAGCGGCAATTCAGTACAGTTACCGGACGCAAAGTGCACCAAACAAGATTCTGCAAAGCCGGTTTGTCAAAGAATGTCGTCGACAAGTCAAAGTTCGAGCAACTAGAGGCGAGCCTCACCTGTGACAAGTGTGAAAGGAAGTTCAAAACAGTCAATGGCCGAAAAGTTCACCAATCGAGATACTGTGGCAAACCTAAAGCAGCTGCCACACGCGTGTTTTCCTGCAAAGTACAAGATGTTATCGGAAACGAGTTTGAAAACATAGAAGCGTTCAAGTATCTCGGATCATATGTCAGCCTCAAGCATGGAGACCTCCAGGAAGTCAATTGCAAACTTGCAGAAGGTAGACAACGGTTTGCTAACTTCCAAAATATCTGGAAGAGCAAGCAGCTCAGCGTGCACCTCAAGTGCAATTTGTACAAAGCACTCGTTTTATCAGCCGTGCTGTACAGCTCAGAGACTTGGACTCTTTCGAAATTAATGGAGAGAAAACTTGAGAGTTTCCACTGTGGTTGTCTTCGGAGAATTCTACGTGTGTCATATCTGGAGAAAGCAACGAACGATGAAATTATGTCAAGATCGCGAATGCCCCAA